>NC_133326.1:177990954-178290954 GCF_042186555.1 Aquarana catesbeiana
TTAGTTTTTGCTTATGAGCATGCGTCGTTTTTTTGTCCGTCGGACTAGCATACAGACGAGCGGACTTCGGGGTCCGTCGTAGTTACGACGTAAAGATTTGAAGCATGCTTCAAATCTAAAGTCCGTCGGATTTGAGGCTAAAAAAGTCCGTTGAAAGTCCGGAGAAGCCCACACACGATCGGATTACCAGCCAGCTTTAGTCCGTCAGCGTCCGTTGGACTTTTGTAGACGAAAAGTCCGACCGTGTGTACGCGGCATTAGTGTTTGTTTAACAAAAATCTCTATGTTTGGGTTTAAACTGAGGGGTGGAAATTTACCAGAAGGTTTTTTGAAACTCATTGCAGATTTCTGGGTAGGTTCATTTGCGCTTTCCAGTAAGGTTTCCAAGTCAATTTGATCTATGAGATCTAAAGTGTTGTTTTCTTGGAATAAAAGCGTCAAATCGCGCAGGGCTTTGAATTCTTTCATACTGAAAGTAGCCCACTCAGTCATATCCGTATCGGTGTCAGTTTTTGCATGAAGGCTCTTCAAAAGGAGCCGACGTGCAAATAATTGTAGGTCGGTTACAACTTCAAATAGATCGAAGTTCTCTTGGGGATGACCCAAAGATTAGTAAGTTCATTGCAGATACCCCTTCAATCACCTATAGACGAGCAACCTCACTAAGAGACAAATTAGTTCAAAGTGAGTTTAAAAACGCACAAAAAAGAGGAAAGCATTGTTCTGTCCTGGGATCCTTCCCTTGTGGACACTGCTCTTACTGCCAGTACATAAGACATGAAAAGATCTTCAACCTTCCAAATGGAACAATTTTTAAACCATCACACTTCACCAACTGTCAAACGCGGGGCGTAGTGTACCTCATGTCTTGCGAATGTGGGGCACACTACGTCGGTAAGACCAAACAAGAGTTCCATCGACGCATATCCAAACATATCTACCACATGCAAATCAGTAATCCGTATTTGCCACTTGGGCGACATGTGATGGAAACCCACAATTACAGAATGCCTAAAGTATCTTTCGCCGCACTCGATCGAGTTCATATACCGACGCGAGGCGGCGACTGGAACAAAATCCTATTGCAGCATGAACAGAGGTGGATATTTAAACTAAATTCCACCTCTTTCCCAGGACTAAACGATGCTATCTCTTTTGCTCCATTCCTAAAGGGCTTTGTCTCCGGTAAAACACAATAGGTATGTTCCCTTTCTCTGGACTGTTTGAGAGTGGAATATGACCTAAAGCAGTCCAATAATCAGTATCTCATTGCTAGGATCCAGTCTTGCCCTCCTTCCCTTTTCTTTTTCCCTCCCTCCCCCCCCCTCCCCCTTCCACCCCCCCCTCCTCTCTTTTGCCTCTGGTGTTATTATATTTTCGATTTGATTCTTTGATATATTCTATATATATTTTTTGTATACTTTATTTTTATTTCATATTGTTTTGTTCTTTTGACTTATTGATTTTCTACCTTTCAATTTGATGCTATGAGGTTACCAATTGCATATGATTGAATTTCTCCTTTTTTACTGACGCTCTTCTTATTTGTATGCAATGTATTAACAGCAATATGAATCCAACAATGATAAGTTTAAAATACAATGTTCTCTGTATATTGAATGTGTGTCTGTTTCCCTCCAGCCAGGGGGGGCGCTGGTGCTCTCTCCGCCATCGCTCCTATTGCGGGGGGTGATTGGTGATGTGCCTTCCCGGCAAGGGGGGGGGGAATGGGCCGACACGATTAGACGGCTCCTCCCCCCCCTTCATTCCCCGTTTGGCGCTCGGGTGGCCACCGAGCGCCGCACTGGGGATCCATCCCTCCTTGCCGGCGGCGTCCCTGAACATTCTCGGATACTCTTCGCCACTGGGCATGCGCGGGGCCCCGCGCGTGCGACGTGACGTCATGAGTATCGCGAGATTTCGGCGAGAATGACGAGACTTCGGGGCTGACGCTCTTCCTGGACGCCGGGGAGGCCACACACGGCTGCCTGAATGGCGGCCATGCTGCCCCCCACGCAGCTGCTGGCTGACTGGACACACCTGGGATGGGGTGGGACAGGCTATGCACACCCCTAATCAATCAAGGATATATAAATGTTACTGGCAATAGACTCACAATCCCTTCCCTACCTGGAGGATCATACACACCTTCCGTTGCCTGCTATCACTCCTTGCCACTATCTGTGGTCACTACCCAGTAAGTACACCCTTCCAGCCTTATGCTTCTGCATCATTGTTTTACCCCATGCAATCAGGGCCTGTTGACCCTGTTATCTGCTATTGATTTTTTTTTTTTTTTTTATTGTCTGACTACTCATGATCATAGTGTGCTTGTACTTTTCCATAGATACAAAAACATTCTTTCCTTTTGTTTTGTTTCTAGACTAGTGGACTTAGGTTTGGATACTAACCTTCTGAGTCCCACATGACCTGTGACCAATCCCGGGTTGGCAAACAGGTGTCAGTCTAGTCTTCATGGGGCACTTTGATGCAGTTACATACAATGGCTAGCCCTTATTGAGGTAATAAATATGCGTGCACCTCATCACTAATTGTTTCCCCCCCCCCACCCCACCCCCCCCATCACCTCCTTGCTCACACTTCACTGCACACTCCCTCCTTATATACTTCACTTTTTCTTTGCATGATGATTTCATGCTCCTACCATTTTCACATCTTTTCCTTCTTTTCCCACACCCTTCACTACCCCACCTTTTTTCATTTAAAAAGAGTATTTTGCCAATATCTTCATAGTTATATACTATTTATCCTATTAGCCTCCAAAGACATACCATATAAATATGGTTGGAAACTCCTTTTGGTTTGGCCTGAACCACATGTACTATAGATACTACAGATGGGTGACTCTGGTCCCTTGGTGGTTGCTTCTGTCCACAAAAAATCAGATTATTATTCCTTGGGTGTATACTTAGTCTGTCTCATCAATTTCTCATCCTAGGTGGTTGTTGCGCTCGTCGGCCGGTTGTTTGCTTTGGTGGGCGGTGCCCAAGTGTGTGGCCTCTCGCAAGTCACTTTGCCTCTCACTACCCCGGTCTGGGTTGAGGTGGCGGTGGAGGCATCCGGAGCTCTCCCTCGGGTTGGGAGAGAAACACAGCATATTTTTTTTAAGGGATCTCCATGTGGGAAGTTTCTTTCTCCTGTTGGACATACACTATTTGGTAACTATACTGTATTGGTGCATTACATCATGAATGTAGTTACTGTTATATAATGAAAGTTATGTATGTATATACCAATGCTATTTATATGTTCTCTCTAGCAGACCGAACCTCTGAAGAAGACCCCAACTATTAAGGGTTGAAACGCGTCAGGTCTTATGTTCATGATAGGAATTTTGTTATGAATATATGTCTGCCAATGTATGTTCAGCCATTTAGTTTTTTAAGTACTCCCCACTGGAGCTCATCATTTTTAACTTTTATGGTATAGCTTCGAATAAAATTGTTATATTTTTTCATACAATACTGACTACATCCATTACTGTGCTGCCTAAAAACCCCGTTGTGGGGAAAACCTTCTCTCTCTTTTAGGTTTAGCTTTAGTAAACAGTGTAAGGGTTAAGAATCATGTGTGTTTGGGATGCAATCACTCAGAAGCCTACAAAGCTGGATAGAACCTTAGATGCTACTTCAACTGCATTACAGTAAAGCATGGGTGCTCACGCTGTGGCCCTTTAGCTGTTGCAGAGCTACAAGTCCCATAAGGCATTGCAAGGCTGACAGTTACAAGCATGATTCTCAAAAGCAGAGGCATGATGGGACTTGTAACTCTACAACAGATGGAAGTTCACAGGTTGTTTATGTGGAGGCTTTCTTTGCACATAAGCAATGATGGTGTTATCTGGTTGGGGAATATCATAATGAAAATATCATTATCTAGGTTATGAAACAAGCTAGCGCATGCCACTCTCATAAAAGGGCACTGATATTATACATGAGCCATATTGTATAAGAACTTTTAAGAAAACTTGAAATATATGAACAGCTTTATATGGCAGAGTAAAACCTTGTCAAATTGTTGATTTATAGATACTTCCGGGTAGCATGTTATAGACCATGCCCAAGGGCAAGACAAATATTTTTTTCTATACATAACATAAAAGTGCTGTGGCTCATGAAAAAAGTATTGCATGATTAGTAGAAGGGAATAGCAGTAGTGAGACTGAATGCTATGGGATTCCAATAAACATGAATAAATTGACTTTGCTTGCGTTCAGAAAGTACTCCAGATAGGTAATATGATTCTTAGATTGTTGCAGCCCAGAGCCAGAATTCTTCTTACTTTTCAACAGCAGCTCTATTCTCTATGTGAACAAGAGACTAAACTAAACTTAGCAAGTTGTTCTGAGCTGTCCTGAGCTTCCCACCTGGTTGCTGGAGTCATATTTTCCACTGCTAAAGACAGCAGTTTTCAAAGCAAGGCACTGGGGATGGGAAGCCAGTTCTAATCAAAATGTAATAAACAATCCTGTATTGTATGGTATTGTGTATGTTTTAAAAAGGAGTCTTTTTACTGTGAAATTCTATGTGCAGAGTTTACAGTAGCATAAATATAAACTAATTTTGGGAAATATTGTCATAAAATACAGACTACAGACATGGGTAGTCTTATACTTTTTGCCCTCTCCTGTGAGTAATAAACTAACAAGATCAGAGACATCATAGTCAGACAAGACAATACATTTTAGGGAGAAGAGATGTAAAAAGACTGGTTTCATGACCTGAATTAGCACATTTAGAACCAAAATACTAACAGTAGTAGGTGATAGTGGGGTTGATTTACTAAAGGGAAATAGCAAGTGCAGTTGCTCCAGAGCTTAGTAGATGAGGTAAAGCTTCATTTTGCAAAGAATACCCAATCGAATGCAAGGAAAAAAAAATAACAGCATTTTTGCTTGAACATGACTGGAAGTCAGCAGGGACTTGGAAAGTGCAACTGCATTTTGCAAAGTGCACAGTCTATTTGCCTTTAGTAAGTCAACCCTATGTGTACTACTCTTCTAGTAACTTGCACCAGAACCATTTACCTACCATGCCATTCATTGATAGCAGGCTTGGCCAATGCTGCCTACATCTATAATGTATTAGTTACCTTTATCTGTGCCATCTTTAAGAAATATTTCCAATAGATCTTATGATTGAACATGTATCTGACCTTGGAAAATGTGTTAATGTTATGCTTGTTCTGTATGTAATGCTTTTCTGGTTTTATTATTAACCTTTTTGAGGATAAGGTTTCAAATAGGGCTAAATGTTGCTCCTGACAGCAGCAAATAAGTAATACTGTCCTACTTAAACCAGATGTTCTCCATTAGCAACCTGATAATCCCTAATACTAGAAGCCTAAAGTCCATCATATGCAGCACCAGTTGATGTGCATTCTGCAGAATCAATGGAAATTATCCAGATTACGATGGATCCTCATTAAATTACTGAACTCATGTAATGTATTGCTATCTCATCCTGTTGAAGCCATTAAAAGGACTTAGCGAGAGTAATGGTATCCGTCATTGCACAGGGGTTCATATATACATCATGTACGTAAAACGAAATAAGATAGGCACAATTTTTTTTCCATTAGCACAAACCAAAAACTGTAGATATAAAGATTTGCTCTTTGATATGATTACAGTCTTGATATCGTTGCCTAGTCTCACTTACGATCTAGAAAAGAAAGTAACTGAGCAATGAAATTTTACAATAAACGGGCCTTATACGTAGTGGGGAACAAGACACCAGTATGTAATCATGCCTGCACAAATATATTGAATGCAAAGTATAGTGTATTTTTAGTGGGAATGTATTTTGCTATTTTCAGCGCTTGTTCTATTACATTATGCTGTAAGAAAATTGTGCTCTAATATACCAGGAGTATGTTCTATTCTCAGTCACATTACTATTTATTTCATTATTTTATGAGTTGATAGAAGAAAAGTTAAGTTTTAAGATTCTAGTGGGATGGATGCGTGGTGAGAGAATGCATCATCCCTGCATTAAAAGTCAATAATGATACCCACAGTGAGATCAAAGTTAGAGTGATTTTAAAGTATAACTAACGGCCAATTTTTTTTTTTTGGAGTCAAGATGGTTTGTGTCTTTTCCGCACATTAGATTAAGTCACCCTCTCTATTTGTCCTGTTTACCATTATCATCAAAAGTGAAAGAAAAAGTAAAATCCCAATGATTGGGTTGTCCCAAGAAATGTAATCGAGGGGGAATCTTCCAATGGGGCTGCTAGTTCTGATGGCCTGGGGGGCCCCAAGGGATTCCCTTAATCTTTAGGAATTTCCTCTCACTTCCTGTTTTGGCTATGGGACAGGAAGTGAAGGTAAATCTCCCCAATGGCAAAAAAAAAAAAAAAAAATTGAATGGGGTTATTATCTTCCCTTACTCTATCCAAAATGAAAAAAAAAGTTTTGCCTATAGTTCTACTTTAAGGTCAGACAACATTGTTATTTGAGCCTTCCAATGTAAGAAAACAGAGGGTGCCATAAGCTGGTAAAGAACTGACTTAAACCATACGTCAGAGTTCCTGCTGCGATCTTAGACGATTAGTTACTCTACAATGCTTTAAGCTGCATAAGTCAGTGGCAGATTTATTAACCACTTAAGCCCCGGACCATTTGGCTGGCCAAAGACCAGAGCACTTTTTGCGATTCGTCACTGCATCACTTTAACTGACAATTGCGCAGCCACGCGATGTGGCTCCCGAACAAAATCAACGTCCTTTTTTCCCCAGGAATAGAGCTTTCTTTTGGTGGTATTTGATCACCTCTACGGTTTTTATTTTTTGTGCTATAAACAAAAAAAGAGCGACAATTTTGAAAAAAATGCATTATTTTTTACTTTTTGCTATAATAAATATCACCAAAAAATATATAAAAAAACTTTTTTTTTCCTCAGTTTAGGCCGATACGTATTCTTCTACATATTTTTGGTAAAAAAAAAAATGCAATAAGCGTATATTGATTGGTTTGTGCAAAAGTTATAGCGTCTACAAAATAGGGGATAGTTTTATGGCATTTTTGTTAATATTTTTTTTTATACTAGTAATGGCAGCGATCAGCGATTTTTATCATGACTGCGACATTATGGCAGATATATCAGACACTTTTGGCGTGATCAGTGCGATTAAAAATGCACTGATTACTGTAAAAATACCACTGGCAGTGAAGGGGTTAACACTAGGGGGCAGTGAAGGGGTTAAGTGTGTCATAGTTTGTGTTCTAAAGCAGGCCATACATGGTCGAATTTCGAACGAATTTTCTTTTCAAAATCAGAATGTTCGTTTTTTTTGTGATCCAATGATGCCACCATTGATTTTCGAAATTCAGCCAACCAAGCCTTCAATTTCACCGCATGTTGCTACAGAAAAGAATTTTCGTGGCCGGGTATCTTCTTTTCTCTCTGTAAATTTTCTTTTCTTATTACATTTCTCGCACGATTCTCCCATCATTGATTAGAAAATTATTCGTTTTTCTAAAAATTTCCAACATGTCCGATTCCTCAAATTTGATTGCCGCACAAAAATCAGCCGTTGTTGCAGCCCACTAATGTTGCGAAATTCATACGAAAATTCTTTCATATGATTTTCGAAAGAAAATTCTTAAGAAATTCAAACCGTGTATGGCCGGCATAACTGAAGGGGGATGGGGACTGTGCAGGGAAGATAACAGATTGTCTGTTCATACTCTGTATGAATAGACGATCTGTCAGTTCTCCCCTCAGAGAACCAGAAACTGTGTGTTTACACACACAGTTCTGGGTTCTCTGTGTGCCCCGAGCGATCATGGGAGCCTGGCGCGAGCACCCCCTAGTGGCCACAGGGCGAAGCGACGTTACAAAACATCGTTTCGCCCAACCGTGCCATTCTGCTGCAGTACAACTGCGGCGGCTGGTCGGCATGTGGTTAAAGCCCCATTCAGGATTTTGTGGCCCAACATGGTGCATTAACACACATTATGTTAAGGTAGCCCATGTATTTGAATGGGCTTCCAGTGAACCACAATGAATGAAAACATACATTGTAGTGCATTACCATGAGTTGTGTTGAATTGAGACACAGTTGCATTTTTATAGTACATTTGGGTGGAAATAAAAATTACAGTGACCACAATGCACTCACGCATGCATGGTACCATGGTAATGCATGGTGGCCTACCATGCATTCTAGCAATGTTCATGTACCGCAGGTCATAGGCGTGCGGGTGCGGGCTGGCAGTGCAGCTTTTTTCTATAGTAGCCACTTCTGTTAACCTTTCACAGCACTGGAAGCCAGCTGTTCAGGTTAGTATGCAGCAGCTGAGAAGGGGGCACTGCAGGGATAATTTTTAGCTGAAGCAGCCATCTGCAAGTAATGGGATACACATTTAATGTTTTTAGTGCTGTATTAAAAAAAATACTAAACTATGTCAATTCTGTTCTTTTAATAAAAAGCACTGTACTGTAGTATTTATTTTTAACATATAAGAAAAAAAGCTGCGCTTTGTATAAGTGATCAAAAATAGTGACCTAAAGGGTATTCGTCTAGCATGAACAACACCCTGTGTCACACTAAAAGTTAAATACAATCACAAATGAAATGTGCTAAATTAAAACAACAACAAAAATTATATAATGAATATATAAAGGGATTAATGTATACATATAAAGTGTATATAGTAGAGTCCCGCCCAATGGGCTAATGAATATAATTCCCACTGAATGTTCAGATCATAGTGATTTTCCAAGTGGTGATATCTTAGCCCTCCAAACGTTAGTGACATGCGTCCACAACACCATGGGAGATGTGATAAAGTGCGACAGGAAAGTTCCTTCACCAATGATATCAAAGCCGCTTACCAGCTTTTATGATCTCTTGTTTAAGGAGATCGTGAATGCCTGTGGCTCTTATCCCCATCCATGGGTCTTTAAAGCTGGGAAGGCTGGATGGCACTGGACTCTCTATATGGGATATCCTCTGTGCAGTAGATACACACTCATTCCCCAAGAAAATATAGGAAGGTATTTTTTGGAATTTTTGATCACTTATACAAACCGCAGCTTTTTTTCTTATATTGTAATTTGTGTGTGTGTCTCACATTATAGTTGCGGCTGATTCTTTATTATTTATGATTCATTTAGATAGCAAAATAATTTTTATTTTCATTTTGAACATGTTTCTTGGAAATCTCGGACTGTCTGGTGGCATTATCTGTTTGAGGTATTATAACTTCACTTCTCGCCCAATGACATCCTGGACTTTGAGTGGAAATATCTGAATGATGCCTGCAGCTGCAGGCATCATTCAGATATCTTTTTTTTTCTGCCAGTGATTCCCTGCAAAGTAAAAACAATCATAGCGGCTGTTCAGCCGCTTAATTGTTTTTACAGGTGGCTGCCGTTTACCATAGAGCTGACCGAGGACCAGATGATCAATGTTATGGCGTCACTTCTGGCCTTGGCCGATGTAAACACTGCTGTGTTTTTTGCTGCAAAAAGACTGACAATGTTTTTTTTTTTTTATCTCAGGCTTTCCAGCCTAGAGGAGAGATGTGTCTTATAGACCTGTCATGCACTATTCCTATTACAAGGGATGTTCAAATTCCCTGTAATAGGAATAAAAAATTAATTAAGGCAAAGTGTAAAAAAAAAAAGAACAATTATTTTTTTAAAGCGGCCCCATCACCGCGTGCTCGCATGCAGAAGCGAACGCATACATATGTCACGTCTGCAATACCACGCATGTGAGGTATCGCCGTGAACGTTAGAGTGAGAGGAATAATTCTAGTCCAAGACTTCCTCTGTAACTCTAAACAGGTAACCTGTAAACATTCTTAAAACATTGCCTATGGAGATTTCTAAGTACCAAAGTTTGGCGCCATTCCACGAGTGTGTGCAATCTTAAAGCGTGACATGTTAGGTATCTATTTACTTGGCGTAATATCTTCTTTCACATTATACAAAAGAATCGGGCTAACTTTAGTGTTTTGTTTTTTTTTTAATTCATTAAACGTTTTTTTCTCCCAAAAAAAGTGTTTGAAAAATTACTGCGGAAATACTGTGTGACATAAAAAGTTGCAATGACTGCCATTTTATTCCCTGTTGTATTGTACCCAAAATAAAAAATAGACCAGGTAAACCTGAATTTCTAGTGCTGGTAGAGATATATGTAAATAATAAAAAAATAAATAAATAAAACTAAACATTCTGTAGACACCACAACATGAAAGGGCTGGAACTGTTGTCAGGTTTTTTGCTGCCTTTATCTCTGGTGGGTAATTTGGTATCACTCAGTTTCTAGTTTTTTTTTATGCTAGTTACTGATTTTTGTATTTCGTCTAGAACTCTCCTTTAGAAATAACATTTGGTAGACCTAAAAACAGAGTAGCAATATTTAAGAATCTCTTGATAACTAACTAAAACAGATGGTCAGGAAAAAAATATACTCAAAGCTCCCAGGGAAGATCTTACATTGTAGGTCTTCATCTGCCTTAGTCATTTCCCACAGTGCCAGCCTATTTCTATTTTAGTCAAAGAAGACATGAACATGAAAAGAAAAGCAGACACGATAACACTATCATCAAGGGATATAAATGAATTGCAATTAACATCAGCTTTCATCACATGGAAATTTTTGTATGCGTATTAACATACATAATATATATATAAATATATACAGATATATACAATATATACAGATATATTGGGGCTGATTCATTAAATTGAACCCTCCCTCCAAATAAGCTTTTATCTTTAAGTTTTAGAGAGAGTGTTGAATGGTTATAACCTGTGTCTGATTTGTATTGCTGCCTGATTTCCCTTTGTAGAGATTTAACCTCAGTTCTTGTGCTTTGTTAACGGGTCAGGAAATGTGGGGGATTCTCCCTATGAGACACACCTATAATAAATCATGCTTTCTTTTTAGTTCAGTGATGAAAGTCTAAAACCTCTATAAATAAAAGATGAGGGACATTACAGTGCTGTTCCTCTCTCATTCTTCCCTTTGTTTTTCACTTATTTATGTTTTGCACTGTACAATTTATGAATACATAATTTAAGACTAACTACAATTAAAAAATACTTGGTCACATGGTGAAAATGTGAAAGTCTCCACTGGGGCCATAGGGATCAATTAAAGCTTGGCACAGGAGCTAACCTTTCTCTACTTTGTCCAAAACTGAACAAAACATTATCTGGAGTCACACTTTAAACCTTAGGAAAAGTAGCACAACATTATAGTTGGTGGCTCTAGTGACCAATCCAAATTCTTCTTTAGGGTGAGGTCTGAATAACTGCAAATGTTCAGAAATGCTCAAATGTTTATCTGGTATAAAAGTGTATTCGCATTTTTTTGGGGGGGGGCAGAAGAGTTGTCAATAGGGATGAGCTTGATGTTCTGGTCGAACATAAGTTTGACCTGAACATCGACCATTCCAACAGACCATCCAACAGACCATCCACTGGGTTACTGGGTCTTGAGGATGGACCACTGGCCAGAACTTGCTCAATATGCAATTGAGCTACTGGCCTGTCCTGCATCCAGCGTTCTTTCTGAACGCACATTAAGTGCTGCTGCAGGGTTTGTAACGGATCATAGAGTGTGCCTGTCCACAGACTCCGTTGGTAGGCTCACATTCATAAACATGAATCAGTCTTGGATCAGCAGCTATCAAGCACCTGATGCTGAAGAAACTGATTTATTTTTCTATGTATGTGGGATCCCTTGAAGACTGCCTATGCTGAGTGACTATCCTATTCCTCCTGATTCTTGATGATGCTAGCTTCCAACAATATTTTTGGTTTAGGTCACCACCACCACTGCCTAAGGCCCTATTTTTCTGCCCCTGTTTAACAGGGTCATGTAATTAAAATTTTTGATATGATATTTCACAGCAGGGCCCGTTCCTGTGCCCAACAAGAGTATCTGTGAGGGGTTACAGCGTTGTGGCACCACCACCACCACCCAAGGCTCAATTTTTCTGCCCCTGTTTAATAAGGGCATGTAATTAAAATTTTTGATCTAATATTTCACAGCAGGGCCCATTCCTGCGCCCACCAAGTGTAGCTGTGAGGGGTTACAGTGTTGTGGCACCACCACCACCCAAGGCCCAATTTTTCTGCCACTGTTTAACAGGGTCACGTAATTACAATTTTTGATCTAATATTTCACAGCAGGGCATGTTCCTGCGACCACCAAGAGTAACTGCGAGGGCTTACGGTGTTGTGGCACCACCACCACCAAAAGCCCAATTTTTCTGCCCCTGTTTAACAGGGGCATGTAATTACAATTTTTGATATAGTATTTCACAGCAGGGCCATTTCTGCGCCCACCAAGAGTAACTGTGAGGGCTTATAGTGTTGTGGCACCACCACCAAAAGCCCAATTTTTCTGCCCCTGTCTAACAGGGGCATGTAATTACAATTTTTGATATAGTATTTCACAGCAGGGCCCGTTCCTGCGCTCACCAAGAGTAACTGCGAGGGCTTACAGTGTTCTGGTACCACCAACACCTAAGGCCCAATTTTCTGCAGAGTATAGAGGGCAGGCTGTATAGCATATATACTTCTGTTCAGAGTATATAGTGCCTGGGGGACTCCCACGCCATTTTTTTTTATTTCGGTGCGGAGTTCCACTTAATATCCATACCAGACCCAAGAAGCCTGGTAATGGGCTGGGGGGGGGAACCCATGCCATTTTTCTCAATGATTTTCATTCGACAATACATTACAGCCGCAAGCCGTTTTAAATGACTTTTTTCCTTTAAAAATGTCATTTTGCTGTGGTACTGTTCTAAACACGGGAAAACTGTGCCACTTTACAGGCATACTATAGACACCCCCCAGGCACGATATTTAAAGGAATATTTAATTTTTATTCTTAAAATCAGTGCTCACGAAAAAACGTCCGTTTTTAAAACTTTTTTTGCATTGATACATGTCCCCTGGGACAGGACCCGGGTCCCCAAACACTTTTTATGGCAATAACCTGCATATAAGTCTTTAAAATTAGCACTTTTGATTTTTCACGTTCGTGTCCCATAGACTTTAACTGTGTTTGCGTGCTCTAACAACTTTTTGCATGTTCGCATGTTCTGCTGCAAACCAAAGCGGGGGTGTTCAGCTCATCCCTAGTTGTCAACAAAACAGTTGTTCCTTTTGGAGGATTTCCCCTTGCCTTCTAATGACATTTTGAAATTCCAATCACTTTTAGTCCTAATTGCTAATTCTAGGAGAACCAGAGAGGGGAAATCTCCCCAGCAGAGCCCAGAAATAAAAGTTTGACAAGGGTCTTAACACTTCACTTCCCTCTGTCCAAAACTAATCCAAAACTCTAACATAACTAATTTGCTAAAATGACCTAAAATGATAATGACGATGATTTATATTATATACACAGAAAAAAAGTAAATTTTTGATTTCACTCCTCACTACCTATTACAGTTTTGAAGGCCATAAAATGCCAGGACAGTTCAACCCCCCCAAATGACCCCATTTTGGAAAGTAGACACCCCAAGCTATTTGCTGAGAGGCATGTTGAGTCCGTGGAATATTTTATATTTTGCCACAAGTTGCGGGAAAATGACAAACTTTTTTTTTTTTTGCACAAAGTTCTCACTAAATGATATATTGCTCAAACATGCCATGGGCATATATGGAATTACACCCTAAAATACATTCTGCTGCTTCTCCTGAGTACGGGGATACCACATGTGTGGGACTTTTTGGGAGCCTAGCTGCATACGGGGCCCCGAAAACCAATCACCGCCTTCAGGATTTCTAAGGGCGTAAATTTTTAATTTCACTCCTCACTACCTATCACAGTTTCGAAGGCCATAAAATGCCAAAATGGCACAAACCCCCCCAAATGACCCCATTTAGTAGACACCCCAAGCTATTTGCTGAGAGGCATGGTGAGTATTTTGAATCTCTCATTCGTTTTTGAAAATTAAGAAAGAAAAATGTATTTGTGACAAAAAGCGAGGTCTGCAAAATACTCACCATACCTCTCAGCAAATAGCTTAGGGTGTCTACTTTCCAAAATGGGGTCATTTGGGGGGGGGGGTTGTGCCATCTGGGCATTCCATGACCCTGAAATTGTGATAGGCAGTGAGGAGTGAAATCAAAAATTTACACCCTTAGAAACCCTGAAGGCGGTGCTTGGTTTTTGGGGTCTCCTATGTGGCTAGGCTCCCAAAAAGTCTCACACATGTGGTATCCCCGTACTCAGGAGAAGCAACAGAATGTATTTTGGGGTGTAATGTCACATATTCCCATGGCATGTTTGAGCAATATATCATTTAGTGACAACTTTGTGCAAACAAAAAAAATGTGTCTTTTTCCCGCAACTTGTGTCACAATATAAAATATTCCATCGACTCGACATGCCTCTCAGTAAATAGCTTGGGGTGTCTACTTTACAAAGGGGGGTCATTTGGGGGGGTTTTGAACTGTCCTGGCATTTTATGCACAGCATTTAGAAGCTTATGTCACACATCACCCACTCTTCTAACCACTTGAAGACAAAGCCCTTTCTGACACTATTTGTTTACATGAAAAAATATTTTTTTTTGCAAGAAAATTACTTTGAACCCCCAAACATTATATATTTTTTTAAAGCAAAGGCCCTACAGATTAAAATGGTGGGTGTTTCATTTTTTTTTCACATGGTATTTGCGCAGCAATTTTTCAAACGCATTTTTTGGGGAAAAAACACACTTTTTTTAATTTTAATGCACTAAAACACACTATATTGCCCAAATGTTTAATGCAATAAAAAATATGATCTTAGGCCGATCATGGATACCAAACATGACATGCTTTAAAATTGTGCACAAACGTGCAGTGGCGACAAACTACATACATTTTTAAAAGCCTTTAAAAGCCTTTACAGGTTACCACTTTAGATTTACAGAGGAGGTCAACTGCTAAAATTACTGCCCTTGATCTGACCTTCGCGGTGATACCTCATATGCATGGTGCAATTGCTGTATACATTTGACGCCAGACCAACGTTTGTGTTCGCCTTTGCGCGAGAGCAGGGGGGGACAGGGGTGCTTTTTTTTTTTTTTTTCTTTATTATTTGTTTTGCTTTTTTATCCTATTTTTAAAGTGTCCCTTTCATTTTTTTTTATAATTTTTATTGTTATCTCAAGGAATGTAAATATCCCCTATGATAGCAATAGGTAGTGACAGGTGCTCTTTTTTGAAAAAAATGGGGTTTATTAGACCCTAGATCTCTCCTCTGCCCTCAAAGCATCTGACCACACCAAGATCAGTGTGATAAAATGCTTTCCCAATTTCCCAATGGCGCTGTTTACATCTGGCGAAATCTAAGTCATGAAATGCTCGTAGCTTTTGGTTTCTTAGGCCATAGAGATGATTGGAGCCATTCTGGTCTCTGATCAGCTCTATGGTCAGCTGGCCGAATCACTGCATTCTCAGGTTCCCTGTTGGGACAGGAGAGCCAGAGAAAAACATGGAAGATGGTGGGAGGGGGGACATTCCCTCCCACTGCTTGTAAAAGCAGTCTAGAGGCTAATTAGCCACTAGGATTGCTTTTACATGAAAGCCGACCACTGGCTGAAAAGAATGATACCAAGATGATACCTAAACCTGCAGGCATCATTCTGGTATAACCACTCAAAGTCCAGCATCATACCAGTACGTTGCTGGTCCTTGTTGGGCTTATATTGTAATCTTTTTTTTCATGCAGCTTGTGGGCTGAACGAAAAAAAGAGATTGATTGGTGGGTATGCCCACCATTAGAATACCTCCCTTCATCCACCCACTTCTAATGATGGGCATACATGCACCATTTACAGTATATATGCGGAAGCATGGGGGCATCCGCCCCAAAAGTTAGGAGCAAATCGCTCCTCCACCCCTGCTACCCCCATGCTTCGGCATATATCACCAACAGTGCTGGAGTCACCGCTTTATGTATCGTGGGAGCAAATGCTGTTGTTGTCAAGATAAATAAATCCGCAGCTGAATGGCATACCTGAAGACAAAAAAATGGTTAACAATAAAACACAGTAAACAGTAAAGTATAAAAAATTGCATACCTGAAAAGCAAAGATGATAAAACATAATAACAATAAAACATTGCAGAATAGAATACAGTAAAAAAGAGCAGAACAATAGAGAGAGAATGGAGAGAACAATAAAACAACAACTATTTTTGTTTTTTTATTTTATATTTTTTTTGTGGTTTTTTTTTTTTACACTTTTTTTTGTAACTGTAACTTTTATAACTGTAACCGGTTCCAGGTTCGGGTCTCTCAAAATGCCATGGCATCTTGGGAGACCCTGTGAAAGTGTGCCTAGTCTGTGCAATCCTGTACCCTACGCTAATACTCAACTAGTGTATGGTAGCGTTCAAAACATTCACCAATGCAAAGACCAGGATTGTCAGGACAGGAGGGACAATAATAGCGGGTGTCACGCCTTTATCCGTGCTTGCTGCAGACACGACATCTTTTTTGGGGGGGTTCGTTGGGTAGGGGTACTCGGGAGGATATAAAGAAAATTCCTCTCATGCAGCCAACTGTATTTGGTTGGGGATGTGAATGGGGGAAGTACGAGTGCTGCAGAAGTGGTGGGTTAACTATTTGGATTGGCGAATGCAGCAGGAAAGGCACTATGAGCACGACGGGCCTGTGTTTGTCTTCTTCTTGGTGGCAGCGGGACACTACTTGTGCTTGCCACCTCACAAGCTTGAACTGCACTTATGGGACTCGCCACGTCACCAAGTGTTACTGCAGTGCTGGTTTGACTAAGACCGGGGTGTACTATGCCGCTGGTGCTTGCCAATTCACCAAAATGCTACCAAAAAACTGTTAGCGATCGCAGGGATCAGACCTGACTCTGCGAACGCTGCAGTTATGTGTTTAGTGTTTTGTAAGTGACAGTGATCGATCGAGACTGCACTTGGGAGGGCTGGGCTGGGCAGAGGGGAAAAACGCAGGTGCTAGCAGGTATCTGGGCTGATCTCGCTAACACTGCAATTTTGGGAACCTTAAACTGCTGGGGACGCTAGTATAGATCTGATCAGATTAGATATTGATCTGTTCAGATACTATATCACTAAGGGAGGTGTATGGTGCGTGCGTGGGTGTTAGTGCTACTGGCACTAACCTGACGCTGCCTGGGGCGATGCAGACCCTATCTGACCCTAAAACCTAACTTATATCACCGCCGGGTGATCAGGGGCTAAACCTTTATTAGGTAATAAACAGCGGGTGTCCTGACACTATAAAAAATAAACGAACTAACTAGCGTCACCCGTAACAGGTATACGGTGATCACTAGTGAAAGGGTTAACTAGGGGGCAAACAGGAGGTTAAAACCTTTACTAGGTAGTATATGGGGGTCCCTAACGCTATAAAACGCTGACGGCAAACCTATATATTTACCTCCCTAACTAGCGTCACCAGTGACACTAATACAGCGATCAGAAAAACGATTGCTTAGTGACACTGGCCATGGGGGGTGATCAAGGGGTTAAAACTTTATTAGGGGGGTTAGGGGGGTACCCTAGACCTAAAGGGGGCTAACACTAACTGCCCTACCACTTCTAACTGTCACAAACTGACACCAATGCAGTAATCAGAAAAAAAAACTGCTATCGGTGTCTCTGTGACAAGGGGGTGATTAGGGGGTGATCAGGGGGTGATGGGGGTGTAAAGTGTGCCTAGTGTGTTTTACTGTAAGTGTATGTGTTGTGCACTTACTCAGATGTCTTCTCTCCTCTGCGCCGGAACGGAAAATACCGAGCCGAGGAGAGATGACATCACTTCCTCTGGCGCTGTTTACTATACAGCAGCAGAGGAACATTCTCATTTGTTGGGAGCGATCGCGAGGGGGTGGCCATGAATGAGTGGTCTCCCCTTCAGCCAGGATCGCTCCCCTAACGATGCCGACTGCCTTGGGCACCGGGGGGGGCACGATGCGCCCCCCGCCCGCGGGAGGCAGATCATGTACCAGGTACGTGATTTTGACTGCCCATGCCATTCTGCCGCAGTATATCTGCGTTAGGCGGTCGGCAAGTGGTTAACTGACCTGAATGCAAAAAAAAAAAAAAAAAGCTTAAACCAGTTGTATAATTAGTAAAAAAAAAGTTTGAATGCAGTTAGCTTACATATCAGCCTCTTGTAATACTTTGTACAACAGCTTTCAGTCTGGAGCCAGTCAATCTCTACTGCAGTGCACATGTGCAGTTAATATGATTGTAAACCTTTTTTTAAATATTAAACATGTTATACTTACCTGCTCTGTGCAATAGTTTTGCACAGAGCAGTCCCAGTACTCCTCTACTTGGGTCCCCCGCCAGAACTCCTGACTCCTAACCCTTGCTGAGTACCCACCATAGCAAGCAGCTTACTATGGGGGCACGCGTATGGGCTCGCTGTGCCTGACCTCCCCCCCGCTTCCCTCTCACTGACTGTGATTAACAGCGGCAGGAACCAATGGCTCCTGCTGCTGTCTCTGAGCCTATGAGGGGAGAGAGAGCTGAGGGAGTCGCTGTTTTCATGGACATCACTGGATCAAGAGCGGGTTTAAGTAAGTTTAAGCAGGGGCTTGGGGGGGGCTGCACTGAGAAGGTCTTTACTTTAATGCAGAGAATGCATTAAGGTAAAACAAGTTCAGTCTTTAGAACCACTTTAACAGCTTTTAGGAGGAGAGGACAAAATGAGTAGGGCAGAGTAAGGAGTCATTTGTGTGCTGTTTTTTAATTGTCCAAATAGCAGTCTGTGCTCTTGGCCAAGCTGTATTGCTGTTGTACTGGATGATAAACACTTGGCTCTGTTGTGCAGCAAGAATTCTTGATTAACAAGGTTGGCTAAAAAGAATGATGCATCATTTGACAAAACAATAATTGTCAGTAATTGATAGTGGCATCTTCTTCAGGTTTTAAGAATGCAAATGAATTATATGCATTCAATAAATAGCATACATTGTGTTTCAGAACTGTTTTGGCTTGGAAGTTCAAACCCCAACTTCAGTTCAGCTTATTTTAAAATGACCAAAACCAGACTCTTCAGCACTAGTGGCAAACAGCAGAGACACCATACATTCGATTAGGCCTCATGTACACTGCTGCTGGTAAACAGACGTTCAGGAGCAGTGGGGAATTTTTTTCAACTGCTCCTGAACTCTCCTCTATGTTATATTATCAGTACATGTAAACAGGGTTGATTACAGTCATTTCTAGCTATTTGAGTTTAGAGGCTTTTTTTGGAATGCAAAAAATGGGTTGAGAAGCTTTAGAGGCATTTCAAGTGCCAAAACACTTCTAAATGCGGCTAATTGCGGTAACTCGCGTTTAGCATCATTTCGTTTACAGGCATTTTTCATTTTTGGCTATTTTGAAAAAAAAAATATATATGTATTTTTTAAAACTCTTCTAAATGCAAACGCGGCATGTAAACGTGGCAAAATGGATATTTTAAACTTGGGTTACTATCTGTCAAGTTAAATTGTTCAGGAGAGGTTGTAAAAATGTCCCATGTACATGAAGCCTTACAATAGACCTCCTTGAATGTCTAAACCATATAAAGGATAGGCAGTTTACATTGCAGATAGAGACTTCTGTTGTATGTCAAGGAAAAGGAATGAAAATAAAATAGACAGATATATGGAGATAATATTTTAGATTTAGTATTCAACAGTTGCATCACCCTCCATCACTTCTGATATTCTCCTTTGTTAAGACACAAAAAGAAACGGCACTATTAGAAATAGTTGACAAAAATAACAAATGTGACAGCTGCGACTCTACCATGAGATACTAAACACAATCACTAAATATTAAATACCAACAAGAGTTGCGCTATTAAGTGACAAAGAAAAATGGTTAAGGCAAATATTTATGTGACATAAATAAAGTCCACTTCGTGTGATATAACATGAGTCCTAATTCGTGTACGACCACACAACTCAGATCGCATGCTAAACATTCATCAAGTGCTCCAGCAGTATAGCCACCACCAAATTAATAGATTCCATGCTTACCTGGTTGTCTGGCCAGTGGATTATTTTTGAGCGCTCTTTTTATCTACAAAATGTGAGTGGAATTTGCATTGTTTTTATCAATAAACGTACCCATGGGGTTTTACACTATTGGAGCATTTCTTTTATGTTTGCACAACGTATGAGGGAATTCCTGAGGCGTGATCAGTGGCACTAGTCCTGACCATCACCAGCTGAGGAATTGGAGGGATTTCTTTAAGAACCTAGGGCAGGGTGCCCTATTATAGGCTCAATTTGACTCCTCTTTAATTAGAGAGTCACACGCCATTTGGTAAGTGTGGAATCTATTTGGTGGTGGCTATACTGCTGGAGCACTTTTCATCGGATGTTTAGCATGTGAATTGAGTTGTGTGGTTGTAAACGAATAATGACTCATCTTATATCACACAAAGTGGACTTTATGTCACATACATTTTTGCTATTTCTTTGTCACTTAATACCTTTAATTACTCTCTGTTACCAGTACCTGTCCCATCCTTATCTTTTAAAGGTGCTTGGAATGATGGATTGTCCATTCAGTTGGCTATGCAAAAATGAACATTAAAGTTTTAGTAGGGGACCATTTAGGACCTTTAGAAGACTGACAAAACAAATTCCCAGTTAGAAACCCTCATGTCCTGACTTGTTGCTATGATGTGAAAACCATTGGATGCTCACTCCAAGCATTACAGGAGCCAAAACCAAGTGCTTTCACATTCTAGCAACAAGGTAGGTTGGGGGGCGGTGCTAGCTGAGACTTTTTCATCTAGGCATCCAGGAGGTCCAAATGGCCTACAGGTATGACAAAAAAATCAATGAAGATTTTGCAAATCTGCAGTTTTTTATATCTCCTGAAGCCTTCTTGACTGCACAGGCTATTTTCTGGAAAAGGTGATCGTCTTTAAACTGTTTTCAACACCATTTCAACATGAACCATACTTCAAACATTTTCCTCAGAGCAGCCTTTCCCAGTACAGCAAAATTTGTGATCTCTCTGTGAATTTCCTCAATCCGTACCAGGGATAAGTCTGCTCTGCTGGGAGTGCTAACAAGTCTTCGGGAATAACACAGCCAAAGCTATTCCCCAGGGCAGGGCGTGCCCAAGATCTGGCCTACACAATGACGCAGTTCTCCCTCAGCACAAAGCAGATAAACAGAACTCCCCTTCTGTTTACAACCCAGCAACTAATATCAATTTCCAAATTCAAACAGCTTTGATCCTCTCCCACTCAAACTCCCTCCTGATTGCAGCTAAACGTCATCCACTCAGAAAGAGCATCTTTTGCAAAAAACTCTTGCCAGGAGAATAACATTATCCCTTAAAGGGACCCCTAATACGTATATCCCTTCAAAAAGATATCAAAATAAACAGGGCAGCAACGTTTGTGCTTTACCACTTGTACTTTAATGCATGATATTCTATTTTCCTAAAAGGATATTTATTAAAAAAAATAAAAAGGAAATAATAAGGCAAAATGTAAGATAACAAGCAAATGCAGCCTTTAGCAACATGTTTTAATGATGAACTTTTACATAAGATGGCAGATAAGCATACTAATAAAATATTATTTTTACAATATTGGAATTTATGCTGTTACCACTAGATTGTGTGTGTGTGTGTTTTCTGAAGCTGTCATCTTTTGATGACTAGAAAGGAAAGGTTAAAGCAATTAAGTAATCATTACCTGATTCAACTTTTCAATCACTATTTCTGTACCAGACTTGCTGGATTTCTGTTTAGTTGAAAGTTGGCAGTTGTTCATCATAGCTAACATACACATTCTTAAGATCATACAGTATTCATAAAAAGAACAGCCTGATTTAGCACAGAGAAGTAAAATATGTCTGTGAAGGTTCTCATTCATCCAGGTCATGGTTTAGCTAGTAGTAGTTGGTCACATTCAACTGGACTTGTCCTGTAAAGTTGAAGATGTTTCACCATTTTCTAAACGGTTTCTTAAGTTCCAATGAATATCCCAGTATTTTCATCCTTACAAGTAGCACAGTCACCTCAGTCCAATCTCTATGTAATGTGCAGTTGCAAAATCCAGTCCCTTGATGTCAGGAAGTATGCAAAGGTGCTAATCCTTTGACTGACATGACTAAAGGTATGAACTGTTGTCAAATTGTGGGGGCAGAGATGTTAAATTAGCAATATGTGTGGATGATAGTTGAAGGGCCTCACCCCTGTTTAGGAATGGTTGTTCGAGTTTGATATAGATTGCCTGCTCTTCTCCCTCTTCTCTGTGCAGCACTTCCAGGACAGACCAGAGCAATTCTGATTTGTTAGCGCCTGCATAGTGAATTGCTCCAATCTGTCCCAGAAGCACTTCACAGAGAGAGAAGAGTGAAAATACCCAGACCACCGGATTGGCTACATGGGCACTGACAGTTTAGCATCCCTGCAGTTAAAGTGTTGTAAACCTCATACATGAAATATGAACAAAGCATATTCTTCTATAGTGTGTGCTTGTCTCAATTAAGAGCACAATGTGTCATTTCTGTCTGCTGATTTGTTTCTCTGCTACCAGCATGAGTCACTTCTGACAAGTTTTCCTGATACAAATAAAAAAAATGGTGACAGGGGAGGGAGCCCCAGCTGATTGACAACCACAGATCTGTCCCTGTGAGTTGTGTGAAGGGAGATGTATCGCTTCTCTCCAATCAGCTCTCACTGAGCTCTACAGAGTGTAACTTCAGCTCTCCGCCCACTTTTTCCTGAACTCTCCGGCATACTTTATAAATTGGAATGGCTGTAGAGAAGAGAAGACTGCAGATAGACAGGTACAACTTATGTAGGAGGATTTGTTTCATCTCCATTTGTCACCTGAGGCTTGTCACTTCACTGGGTATATATAAGGGTTTACAACCACTTTAAGTACAGCAGGGACTGGGTCAGTGGGGAGAGTGTACAGTGTTAGTTCATTTTTTCTGAACAGGTAATTTTTTTTTACAGGTAAGTAATAGCTCTATATCTTTAAATGCAGTGTCCCATTTCTCCTTTTCTGTAACTGTATTTATATCTGTTGATCATGTGAAGTTAATACGGTTATGTTGCAATGTGTTTTTGCCATTTTTTATGAGTATCTGATACATGTGATACAATATTCTGATAAAAGTTGAAGGCTGTACACTATAGAGAGATTTTGCATATATCTTTGTGGAAACTGCATGTTTGGAAACAATTGTAGAAGCACAACCCATAGTACATAACGTGAAGTCACTCCTGTTCTGGACTTGTAACATTGACCACATTTTTTTGACCTTGAATATATAAAGATTACTTTGAAAGGGTGGCATCTGGGGGAACACAGGTGGAGGACAGCATCATCATATTTGCAGTAATTTATACAAATTTACTTATAAAAAATATTTTGGTTTATATATAAAAAAAACAAACAAGGGAGACTTCTATAAAAGGGTGAGATAATCAAATTTATATTCTGAAATAACATTCTATTATTTGTTGGATTTTAATATGTTTGTATTTTCTGTTTATTCTTTGCTTTTGGAGATGATATTATAGTTTGTTCTAACATATGTGGGACATTGTTTGGGTATTTAGATGTTAGAGAAGCACTGTTTATTCAATACCTTTTTTTTCTTTTACCAATACACAATATTGGTATATACAAAATATTAATACCTTGCCATAAAATATTTTATCATAATAGATGTTATACAGAGTTTTGAGTACAGTAAAACCTTGGCTTGAGAGCAGTGGCGTCACTAGGGGTGGCTATTGGGGCTATAGCCCTGAATCTAGGGACCATAGCCCCAATTCTCTTACTGGGTGCAGCAGTCGGGGCTGCATGTGTCATGGCTGTGTGAGTCTGACATTCTCATAGAGCCCAGCCAGTGCAGTCCCACCCCCCAACCCCTCCACACAAACAGGAGATCAGGAAGCCTCAATCTACTCCTGCTCCCACCACTCCCCCTCACTCCAATTCCCATGCTGTGCTATGCACGTGAAGAGAATGTGTGTGCAGGAACTTTGAAACAGCAGCTATCTCCTCTTCATGAACAGTCAGCCTGAGCCTCCGGGGATAATAAGCCTGTGAGTAAACACTGTCACTGAGCCCCCCCCCCTCATCCACTCTCCCTTCTGTCTCCCAAATCTCTCACCCTCACTTGCTCTTCCTCCTCCTCTTTTTATTTTGTGCTTCAGAAGTAACTGATGAGAAACTGTATATGAAGGTGAAAATTCAAAAGAAAATTCAGAGCATTTCTTAAAAGTGCAACACTTCAATGCATTTCAATGTATAGTACTTCACCTGCTTTGGATGGTCACACAGAGTTATTGGAAAGAGAAATCAATTTCAGAGGGGGAGAAACTTGGTATTATGCATTACAAAGCAGGCTTACTACAAGCTGTTCCCTTAGTTAGATTTTACAGTTTTGCAGGTACTGTATGTGTTTTGTGTTATAGATTCAGGGCTGGTTCACACGACACTTTTTTGTGATCCAGATGCATTTATGAATCCACATGCGTTTTCAGTGTGTTTCAGTGTGTTTTTCCCTCTTGCTTTTTTTTTTTTACCAAAGTTTAAGTTTTTTTTTTTTTTCTAATGTGTTCCAGTGTGTTTTTGATGTGTTTTGCCACATTCCATTGTAGTTCCATACAAAAAATTCAGCATATTCTACTTTTGTTGGCTGCACTGGAACACACTGCACAGATGGGAACTTGGGCCATTGGAATCCATGTAACAGTGTCCATGCGTTTTTGATGAAGAATAAAAAGCACAGGACTGCATCTGGTGGGAACCGGTCCTTGATCATCTGCATTACCAAAAAGCAACAGAATGCTCTCACTGAAACAGAAACTCTTATGCCGCATACACACGGTCGGACTTTCTAGAAAGCTAGGTCCGACGTACTTGCCGCCAGACTTCCGGCGGACTACCGCCGGACTTTCTGAACGGCCGGACTTGCCTACACACGGCCGGACTTTCCGGAATCCGGTCTTCCCGACGGACTTCCGCCGGACTTTCAGAATGAACGGACTTTCCCACACACTGACAAGTCCGTTCATTTTGAACGTGACTTGGGTACGACGGGACTAGAAAAGGAATTCAATCTCGCCGCTTTTTTTGGCGAGATTGAAACCTTGCGAGCCCCGTCGCAGGCCCTTAGGTCTGGTATGGAACTTTAAGGGGAACCCCCTACGCCGAAAAACCGGCGTGGGGGTCCCCCCAAAATCCATACCAGACCCCGATCCGAGCACGCAGCCCGGCCGGTCAGGAAAGGGGGTGGGGACGAACGAGCGCCCCCCCTCCTGAACCGTACCAGGCCGCATGCCCTCAACATGGGGGGGTGCTTTGGGGGAGGGGGCGCCTTGCGGTGCCCCCCCCACCACAAAGCACCTTGTCCCCATGTTGATGAGGACAAGGGCCTCTTCCCGACAACCCTGGCCGTTGGTTGTCGGGGTCTGCGGGCGGGGGGCTTATCGGAATCCGGGAGCCCCCTATAATAAGAGGGCCCCCAGATTCCGGCCCCCCCACCCTATGTGAATGAGTATGGGGTACATGGTACCCCTACCCATTCACCTAGGTAAAAAGTGTCAATAATAAAACACAACACAGGTTTTTAAAATAATTTATTAAACAGCTCCGGGGGGGGTCTTCTTCCGTCTTCGGGGGTCCCTCTGGTTCATCTTCTCCCGGCGTCCGGTTGGTTCTTCTCCGCTCTCCGGCCTCTTCTCCCGGTGTCCCAGGTCTTCGGCCGGCCCCTCCGCTGTCTTCAGGTAGCTCTATTGCCAGCGGAGGTCCGGACTTCTTGGCTTCTTGGCTTCTTGTGTTCTCTTCTCTTCTCTTCCCCCAGATGTTGACACGACGCTCTCTCCGGCTGGACTGGTCTCTGAGGGCGCCGGGAGAAGATGAACCAGAGGGACCCCCGAAGACGGAAGAAGACCCCCCCCCCGGAGCTGTTTAATAAATTATTTTAAAAACCTGTGTTGTGTTTTATTATTGACACTTTTTACCTAGGTGAATGGGTAGGGGTACCATGTACCCCATACTCATTCACATACGGTGGGGGGGCCGGAATCTGGGGGCCCTCTTATTATAGGGGGCTCCCGGATTCCGATAAGCCCCCCGCCCGCAGACCCCGACAACCAACGGCCAGGGTTGTCGGGAAGAGGCCCTTGTCCTCATCAACATGGGGACAAGGTGCTTTGTGGTGGGGGGGCACCGCAAGGCGCCCCCTCCCCCAAAGCACCCCCCCATGTTGAGGGCATGCGGCCTGGTACGGTTCAGGAGGGGGGGCGCTCGTTCGTCCCCACCCCCTTTCCTGACCGGCCGGGCTGCGTGCTCGGATCGGGGTCTGGTATGGATTTTGGGGGGACCCCCACGCCGGTTTTTCGGCGTAGGGGGTTCTCCTTAAAGTTCCGTACCAGACCTAAGGGCCTGGGATGCCCCCCGCGCTCGCCGCAATGGGAAAATTAGTTTTTCCTATTGCAGCGAGCGCGAGATGCAGTAACCTGCTCCTCCGTCTACAGACGAACGGGCTTTCCGTCAGGAACTGAGTCCGGCGGAGGTACGACGTAAAGATTTGAAGCAGGCTTCAAATCTAAAGTACGTCGGATTTCCGCCCGAAACGGTCCGTCGGAAGTCCGATGGAGACCACACACGGTCGGATTGTCCGCCGGACTTGGTCCGGCGGCGTCCGTCGGACTTTTGCAGGTGAAAAGTCCGACCGTGTGTACGCGGCATTACAATATCTGGTTGTGAATCTCAGAATTGTAGGGTAACAGCAGACGGTTCAGACATAGAAAGACCATACTTGAACAAGGACACCCTTGATCAGACACTCGCTGACTTTAAACACCACACGATGCAATGCACGCATTTGCAGTATGCTTTTGCAGGGTTTTAGGGGTTAGAAACTTGCTGTTATAGGGTAACAGCCCTCTATTCTTGTCGCGCAATGCTGCTGTTGTGTTTTCATCTTCACCTTTCACACATACTTCTGATGGAAGATACAGGTACATTCACACAGGCGTTTAGCCATGATGCAATTCCTAGTAGCAGAAATCTATAGAATCCTTCTGCAGGATTTGACAGCTGGTAGCAGATAGCTGCAGCCACTGAGCCCATACAATGCAATGACAGGCTGCCAGTGGCCAAAGCTATTCATGGCTGTTCACACAGCCAGCAATTACCTGTGAGGATCACAGCTGGACACAATGCGTTTGATTTTCCTAAAGGCAAATAGACTGTGCACCTTGCAAAGTGCAGTTGCTCCAGAGCTTAGTAAATGAGGTAAGGCTTCACTTTGCAAAGAATACCCAATCATGTGCGAGAAAAATAAAAAAAAACTGCATTTTTGCTTGCACATGATTGGATGATGCTTCTGCTAATTTACTAAGCTGTGGAGCAACTGTTATTCCGACTTTCTTTACTTCGCTGTTATGGGCTCTAGCCTCAGATCTTTTGTAGACCTAGTTTGAGAGTAACTTTGTTTGGGAGCGTTTTGCAAGACAAGCTACATTTTTTTAATAAATGTTGACTTGATATACAAGCAATGTCTGGATATAAGAGTAGCGTAATGTCAAAAAAAGAGATAACAGAGAAGAGAGGCACCTTTAAGTGTAGCAATATGGTTACATTAATTAAGGTACAACATTTAGCAGTTCACATGGATGATGATTAAAACAGGAACATCTAAGTATGCAGGTATCCGGGGTAAAGCTGTCCACATAGACCAGGAGTCTCCAAACTTTCTAACCTAAGGGCCAGTTTACTGTCCTTCAGGCTTTAGGGGGCCAGGCTGTGGCCAGTGGGAGTAGAAAATGTCCTGGCATCAGTGCCCTATCATTGGTTTTAATGGGAGAAAAAGTGCCCCATTGTTGATATCAATGAGAAGAATAGTGCCCCATTATGAAGTCAGTTGGAGTCAATAGGGGGAATGGTGCTCCATCATTGGTGTCATTTGGTGTAGTAGTGCTCCAGGGGCCAATTATAGGCAACCCGAGGGCCACATCTGGCCCCTGGGTCGCAGTTTGTAGACCACTGACATAGACCATCCTACTCACTACCATCGACATCATAATTTCCACTCTGCGCTCCACTAGCGGTTCAAGCCATGCTTTCAGATCACTCTACTGCAGGGTAGTCTTCCCAGTCACGATTGCAGACTGACAGCGGTGTGAGCCGGCGGTGTGAGGAATGGTCTATGTGGACAGCTTTATCCCAGATGCCTGTGCCATGTGCCTCTTTTAATCAACAACCATGTGAGTTGCTAAATGTTGTACCTTCATTAAATATAATTGTATTGCTACACTTCGAGGTGCCTCTCTTCTCTTTTATACTCTGTAGCTCCTGCTGGGTTTTGCTTCTAATCCCGTTGTGGAGGCTTTCATTTGTGGATTGACATTTTATGGTTACACAACCCATCACATTGCTATAATCTTTTTATATGGACTATAAACTGAAGGACTTATAAATAAACGGTTGTGGAACAAATCATTTGAGTTTCTATTATTTCTTATGGAGAAATTTGCTTTGATATACAAGTGCTTTGGATTACAAGCATGTTTCTGGAACAAGTTATTCTCACAATCCAAGGTTTTACTGTATATGACTAGGGCAGGAGTTGAATGGGTGATGTCCTTATTATGTAAAAGGGTATAGTACTAAGAAAGTGTCATCAATCGATTGATTACCATAGTGGTCATATGTTAATAGGAATATCTCTCATTCTTGAATCAACTTTAGGGGCTTTTTATATAAGCTAAAATAATCTTTCATCGCAAGTAGATGTACATTGAGTACTGGAATAATGAACTCTGGGTTTTCAGGAAGCCAATGCATTATATAATATATATTATAATTCAATAGTTGGTCTATCAAAAACAAACTGGCTCCAGGTTAAATCCTGCTCAACGAATCCACCCCTCTTCTCACCTTTAAAATTATGCTTCACTGTTACAGTATCATCATTGGCTGCAAATCAGCCATAGAGGTTGATTTACCTCCCCTCTACATGGGGTCGGTGTTCTGCAATCTACTCACACTTCCTGTTCTAGAGTGTCTTTAGGACAATATAGAATCAAAGTAGGTTATTATATTTTGTTTTCCTCCTACTATATATGTAGAATTTTTATTGTTTTATTTTTTATAGGTGATTGCACATCCTCTGTTCTCAGCTGCATAAGGAGTTTAGAGAGCTGGGGGTGGAGAAACAGCAATACACTGATCTTCCCAGTGTATGGCTGTTTGTGTGTGTCTGTGTGTGTGTGTGGGGGGGGTGGGAGTGATCGTCTCAGCACAAGTCTAATAATTGGAGGACAGGCATGCTGTTCTCCCAGCACAGCCAGAAAACTGACCACACTAAGACCGATGTGCTGTCATGCCTAGCATGGGTAGTTTGAATAGGAAAGCAGGGGGAATGGCAAACCCACAAGGTATTTTACACAAAGGAAGCAAAACAAAGAGAACAAGATACTTTTTTTTTTTTTTAGAAATCTTTTTATTGGTGTTAAAGACACGTACAAACGAGTAGTACAAAACACAGTATAAAGATACAATAGTGACTTTCACCTGGAAACATAGGTGTATAACATCAAAAACTTATTAGTACATTTAAGCGTCAGTCACCATTATGTTCAAGTGAGGTGTGGATCCCACTGATGGAGATTGGAGAGACGGCACGGACGTCAACCCCACGCTCCCACTTATATGGAAGTGAAAAAGATCTGAGAAATGTTCCGCTCACGACCACAAACCTTCGTGAAGGATGTAGAATTATATAGGGGTTCAGATTAGGGGGGCTATCCTTAGACACATTTAGATCCATCTAAGCTGTAGATGGTTCTTTCAACCATTTGGACCATACTTTCTGATACTTCAGAGGGCAGCCTCTGTTGAAGTACCTATCTCTATATAGGGGTAGGTTCTCGTTCACCAACTGCCTCCAAAAGGCAACCGCAGGTGGGGCCGACTTTCTCCAGTGAAGTGCAATGCTCTTCCTGGCGTAGAATAGTAAAATACCCAATGAACAAGATACTTTTTAATACAAGGTACAACAGACAAATCAGGAATATGAAATGTTGGTTTAACATTTTGTTTAACTCTTTTTTTCTTGCCCCTGTAGATTAAAAGCTCATATTTCAAGTACTTCTTTCCTATTGTTTCTTCTATGCACTGTGTGTACTAATATTTTATTATGTTATTCAGTGCCAACGGACATGCTAACAATATAATAATAAAAAAAGAATAATAATATAGTTTATAGCTTTGGAAAAATATAAGTCTGCTTCCCTGTGATTGTACAATATAAGGAAAGCCTTTGATTTAAAGTGAAATTATTCATTTGTAGCCTGAATATTTCTGCTAAATCACTTAAGGCAATGCAGTGCATGATTTAAGATCTGGCTTGCGTAATTACTATTAGCAATAACAGTTTTTGTACAATTAAGTAACTAGTAATATGTCTCTATTGACTTATAGTAACCACAGGAAGGTAAATTCCGAAACTGCCGTTTTGCAGCGCTTGCTGTTTGCTTGTACTTTTTTGTTCTAAGCCATATATAATGGGTCTGCTGCACGCACTCAAGGGGAGAGGATGTTAACTGGATCTTTGTGTGCCAATGTTCCTGATAGCTTTCTTGATGATATAAATTAGATTTGGTGCTTGGAACACAGCAAGTCAAAGTGATTTCTCCAAATCTCACAGTTTTATTTATGTTTAGGATAAGGTAAAAATCAGAATTCTATCGTTTCGAGAACTGTTAATGTAGGCCACTACGGCTTTTTTTTCATTATTTAAAGTCTGTCTTTTTTCAAACTTTAAACTGGACAGGAAAGTATTTGTTATGTATATTGAAGGTAATACATATAATATGAAATTATTTGATATTTTTATTTACTTATTTGAGGCTGGAGTCCATTAATCTCAACCTTTTTATTTTTATTCTGTGTTCCTACATAGGAAGATAAATGTAAATAACAGTAAGGTAGCAATATTATGTCATTTAAGAAAAAAGCTCTACTGGAAAAATGTACATTGCCACTATTAAACTCTGTGTTTGAAAATGCTAGTTGCCTGGCTGTTAGACTGTTCACTGGCATTATGCTTAGTCATTGCCTTGCAGCAAATGTACATATCAGGAGTGCAGACTTCCCATTGACTTCACTAACTGCATGCTTAGTCTAGGTCTTGATGAGTTTCAATCATACAATTTACTTAAAGTGATACTAAACACACACTGTTCTATTTACATTGTCCCTCCTATTTCTGTATGTGGACGATGGCACTGTAATTATTTTAATAAAAAAAACCTACTGTATGTACATTTTTTCTAATCAATATACAGCTGTCACATGACCCAGATCTTTCCCAGATTGTCTGCATTGAAACAGTGGCAGGAGGAGCTTCTAATCCTCTGCTGCTGGTCACATGTTCAAAATATAAAAGCAGCCTTTGCAATACAGAGTAAAAATAAATAAATAATAACAATAAACTGTTTTAAATTGGCATACAAATATATATTTGAAATTAAATCTTTTTTATTTTGTGGAAATAACATGGTGGATTTCTGCCAGTCACAGGCTGTGTTATGCCCCTCCAGCCTGTGTCTTAGAATAGCCTCCATTAATCTACATGTAATATCCCACCCCCATTGTGTTTAGCTGGTTAGTGGGCATGAAGGAGGAAGGATGGAGTGGGCTGTCATTTACCACTGTGTATATACGCCCACATGTGTGATTCTATAGTCACGTGGACTGCTCAGATGTGATGGGAAGGAAATACTCAGCATTGAATCTCACTGAAAACTGAGCATGTGCAGAGTTGCCACCACAGCTGCAAAATCAATAGCTGAATTGGGGAAATGGACAGAAGGTGGAAATAGAGAGCAGCAGGATCAACCAGGATTTTTGCAGAATATAGAAACAAATCTTATCTATCTATAAGTATGAACATCATGTAATACATAATATTTTGATAGTTTTTTTTATGATGTGGGTTTAGTGATACTTTAAATACTATGTCTTATTCCTTTCACAACAAAGATTAAACTCTTGTTCTTGTATTGTTATTTTATTGGCACGCAGTGCTCAATTTGAAGTAAATACTCACTGTAGTCTATGCCACTGGTTTTGCTTGACAGGGAAATTAACAGATGAAGTAACCAATTAGTAAATCATTTTTTATCAGCAAGGCCATATGGAAATTTGTCTAGACAAAGTATTATACATTTGTAAGGAAATTAATACTAAGCCAGCTGTTAATTAAATAGATTTAAATTAACATTATTCATTTTTTATGCAAAACAAGGAAGTGAAAAAAGAAATACGGTACTTTATCAGGCATAGGTGTATGGATGAAATGGCAAAATAAACACAGACCAAGGGGCTCTATGTAAAATGTAACAACTCAATTAACACTTACCTGTCTAGCTGTCATGTTGCTGAACTTTGTTACGTTTAAAGCAGTTTTCAACATACAATGTTTTAGACCAGGGATGTCCAACCTGTGGCCCAAGATGGCTATGAATGTGGCCTAACACAAAAGTGTAAACATACTTAAAAATGTTGATTCTTATGGGAGGGTTTTCACGTAGCAAACACATTCAACCATTGAAAAATGTGACAATAGACTTTTCTGTTCCCAAAGAAACATATCCCACTCTTCACAATCACGCCTTATTTATGTCCTCAGTTTTCCGCTGCACCTATATTTGTGAGCAACTACTTTTAAAGATGAAGCACATGAAGGGCAAAATTAGAACTAAAATATCCGATGAGCACCTTAAGAATTAGTTGAGAATTGCTACTACTTGCATCTAAACAGATATTGAAGCGTTAGTTTTTCAAGAACAGTGTCAATCATCGCACTCATTTTATGTTGTTCTCCTTTACTTTTATAATAAAAAATATTACAAAAAAATTACGTTTTATTACTCTATTTATTTATGGATAGGTAAAAAAATAAATCATGCTAGTCTGTGAATGTAAACACTCCTTATAATGCTATGACACACTAAACAAGTGAAACATCATAAAGTGCAGTGTGCAAAAAACAGATAATGAAATCACTAATAATAATAAATGAGTCCTTTAAGTAAAAAGAAAAAGAACGGTGCTATGCGCTGATGCCATTGTGCCCCACGTGACACCAGGAGTGTGGGTGTTTGTTCTGTCTTTGCTGGCAAGTGATTTTATGTGCGCATACACATTTTTTACATTGTAAATAGCCTTTTGGCTTTCCTTTTTCAATAAACTCTGCCTTAACGGTATTACACTATTGGAGCTTCTTTTTTTGTATGAATATCTTCTGCCCCTGGATGATTGGGAGGTCCCACTGCGAGGGGTAACTACTGTGAAGGATTCATCTGCCATCCTATTGCCCTTGGAGGCTAGGTTCTTGCTACCCTGCAGAAGTTATTCTGCTTGTCTGTCTGACCATCCTAGTGATAGGTGGTCCCGACCATCTGGTAAGAGTTCCTGAATACTGAATGTGGTGTGCCACTGAAAACCCTGCATGAAGTCACTTGGTGGTGAAATATACACTTATTCTTGGACTTTTTTCCTTTTTTCTTTTTCTTTTTACTCAAAGCACTCATGTATTATTATTAGTGATTTCATTACCTGTTTTTGCACATTGCACTTTATGATGTTTCACTCGTTTAGTGTGTCATAGCATTATAAAGAGTGTTTACATTCACAGACTAGCGTGATTTATCCAAGCCCCGCAAGATCACGTAATATAACGTGATTTTGTGCAGCGGAGCCAACCTGCCACAGTAAAACTGCGGTTCGCAACCGGTTAAAGCAGGGGCATAGATAAGGGGGGTCAAGGTGTTCAAACCCCCCCAGAGCATCCTGGAAAAATGCCCAGACAGTGTCCCTGCTGTTTAGCCTCAGCATTAGCACAGTAGAAGCAATCAGAGTTTCGGAGTGCACCAGCCAGCCCCCCTTCTATTGTGCCCCATCCCCTCAGTTTATTAAGGGGTCCCCCTGAAAAGCATGAAATTACTGTGAGTTCTCAGATGCCAGCAATTGACAGTGCACAGTTGAGGGAACTCCTAGACTCCTCCTCGAGATATCATATGACACAGCCGAAAGAAGACTGGGTATGCAGAAGTTTTCCTACTTCTGTGCCGTGCTGAATCTGAGGTCTGGTAAATGGGGAGGCATCAATTTCCTGTTTTAGGAAGGAGGAAGTAAGAATTCCAGCCTGGGGGAGTTTCTTCTGGTGGGGGGTTAAGGAAAGGGAGTGGGTTTGCTTTTGGAGAAGGGGGAGTTTCTTATACAGAAGTTTACAGGGGGTGGTTAATGGCAGGGATTTGCTTCTGGGAGGGAGTTTGATTGGATAAAGGGAGATTTTCTTCATAATTAGAAATCTTTGCTGGGGGAGAGGGTATTGACTGAGGGAGATATTTTTGCTTTGTTGGGTGGGTTTAGAGACAGGGGGGTTTAATTTTTGGGGGGATATTTGAGGGAGGGAGATATTTTACAGTGGAAATCTTTGTTTGGGGAGAAATGGTTCTTAAGAGGGAGAGGGGGAATTTTTTTTCCTTTTTTTAAAATTATACTTACCTAGGTGGATGGAGCATCGATCCAATGTTGCACCTGTCCCCAGCTGCTTCTAAGCCCAACAACAGAGCGATCAAAGAACACTATTTTCTCAGTTCTCAGCCTTCGGTGAGAAAAGAGTGGTGACTGTCAGTCCCTGGCTCTGCCCCCCCTCCCCTGAGCTCACTGGAATGCCAGGCTATGGAGATGACAGGAGCGAAATTAACAGTGAGATCATTGCTTGATTCCTACATCAACACTAATGCCCTGTACACACGATAGGATTTTCCGACAACAAATGTTGGATGTGAGCTTGTTGTCGGAAAGGCCGACCGTGTGTATGCTTCATAGAACATTTGTTGTCAGAATTTCTGCCAACAAATGTTTGAGAGCAGGTTCTCAAATTTTCCAACAAGAAAACTTGATTTTGGAAATTCCAAGCGTGTGTACATAAGTCCGATGCACAAAAGTCCACGCATGCTCGGAATCAAGCAGAAGAGCCGCACTGGCTATTGAACTTTATTTTTCTCAGCTCATCGTATGTCTTGTACATCACCGCATTCTTGACATTCAGAATTTCCGACAACATTTGTGTGAGCGTGTGTATGCAAGACAAGTTTGAGCCAACATCCTTCGGAAAAAAATGTATGGTTTTGTTGTTGGAAAATCCTATCGTGTGTACAGGGCATTACTGTGGTGATGAGGGAATCCCTCCCGCAGAGCTATTCTGTTCTGTTGGTGGGGAGCGAAGGGAGCCTTCCCTGCTGGCAGAAAACAGTGATTAGTGTTGCCGGCTATAGCCACCTGCAGTAATCATTCAGGAAAAACCCTAGAGGCTGGTTGTGCACTTGACTTCTGTATTGACTGGTAAATAACCAGGGTGCCTATACATGGAGCAAAATTTGTCCGAACCCTGCTGAACCGGACAAATTTTGTTTTATGTATGGCCGGCCTAAGACAATAATCACCTTTCAATATGATTACCAGTCATTGTGGCACACTTTGTGCACTGCTCTTTTAACCCACAGGAAACTGTCCCTACCATGAAAGATCCAGTTAGTAGTATTTTACACAGTGAGAGAAATCTGTGGCATTGATATTTGCTTTTTATACTTTGCCCTTTTTCTATGATGAAAACCTGATAAAGCTCAGGTCAGAGAGTATTATGCATGTGTTCCACCATGGAAGAAATGTAGGGTGTTTTTTGTATATACAGAGATTTGAATAAAAGAAAACCAGCCACCTTCAAAGCCATGTACATTTTACAGTACATTCATCCTTTTAATAAAAAACATTGTCCCAATAACATTGTTTGCACTGGAAAAAAGAAAAACAATTAGTAAAGCCGCGTACACACGGGAGGACTTTTCGACCGGACTGGTCCGACTGACTTTCCGGCGGACTTTCGATGGACTTTTGACGGACTTCCAACTGACTTTTTAACGAACGGACTTGCCTACATACGATCACACCAAAGTCCAACGGATTCGTACGTGATGACATACACCAGACTAAAATAAGGAAGTTGATAGCCAATAGCCAATAGCTGTCCTAGCGTTGGTTTTTGTCCGTCGGACTAGCATACAGACGAGCAGATTTCTGGGTCCGGCGGAGTTACGACATAAAGATTTGAAGCATGTTTCAAATCTAAAGCCCGTCAGATTTTCGACTGGAAAAGTCAGCTGAAGGTCCGATGAAGCCCACACACGATCGGATTGTCAGACGGACCAGTCCGATAGAAAAGTCCGCTCGTGTGTACGCTACATAAGGCTCACTAATAGTCGCTCTGCTGGGCACCATCATCTTTATTAGGTAGGTAAAGCTCTGCTTCATTTGTAGGAGTTTTAGCTGAAGTGCAAAGAGTAGATTTGAGCTCTAGCGGCAGTGTTTTCAGACTGTTCTCAGCACCCAGGTAGAACTATAACAAGTATTGAAAAAGATAAACTATTAGTCAGGAGGAGGATGTCTTCTCACACTTTTTGGCTTTAATTCAAGCTGGGAACTCCCACTGTGTCACTGTCAAGAGAATCATCAGGGAGTAGACTAGACCTCCACATTTCAATTTGAATAATTGACCCAACTTGTAGAATTTGCATAAACTAGGATTTTTTTTTTTTTTTTTTTTTGGATAACACTTGTTTTAAAATGTTCATTAAACAGATTGAAATATAAACAAATATATATTGAAGCACACCTTAGCGAAATTGCAAATAATCCCAAAGGTAAACGGTTTGCTTTATGATCAGCCCTCTGTGAACTCCACTGGAGATTAGAGTTGCATTCAATGTATGTTTAATAAATGGTTATGGTTGGAAAGCAGAAAATTTAGGATTTGAACTGACGTACGCAGTGTTTTAGCCTGAGTGAAGTTTAAAGATGAATTCTAAGCAGAACTGAAACACAAAAAAATTGCACTTAGGTGTTCATATACAAATCAATGAATGTATTTTTTTTTGTAGTTAGTGTAAGTCTGTGAATTTAACTTTTTTTACATATAAATATCATAAATAAATATTATAAATAAATATCTGAAAAGGTGGCGTGCATTTGTATTCAGCCCCTTTACTGTGATACCCCTAACTAAAATCTACTGGAACCAATCGCCTTCAGAAGTCACCTAATTAGTAAATAGAGTCCACCTGTGTGTAATTTAATCTCAGCATAAATACAGCTGTTCTGCAAAGCCCTCAGAGGTTTGTTAGAGAACCTTAGTGTACAAACTGCACCATGAAGGCCAAGGAACACACCAGACAGGTCAGGGATAAAGTTATGGAGTTTAAAGTAGGGTTGGGTATAAAAAAATATCCCAAGCTTTGAACATCTCATGGAGCACTGTTCAATCCATCATCCGAAAATAGAAAGAGTATCGCACAACTGCAAACCTACCAAGACATGGCTGTCCACCTAAATTGACAAGCTGGGCAAGGAGAGCATTAATCAGAGAAGCAGCCAAGAGGCCCATGGTAACTCTGGAGGAGCTGCAGAGATCCACAGCTCAGGTGGGAGAATCTGTCCACAGGACAACTATTAGTCGTGCACCCCACAAATCTGGCCTTTATGGAAGAGTGACAAGAAGAAAGCCATTGGTGAAAGAAAGCCATAAGAAGTCCCGTTTGCAGTTTGTGAGAAGCTATGTGGGGGACACAGCATATGTGTGGAAGAAGATGTTCTGGTCAGATGAGACCAAAATTTAACTTTTTTACCTAAAATCAAAATGCTATGTGTGGCGGGAAACTAACACTGCACATTACCCTGAACACACCATCCCCACCGTGAAACATGGTGGTGGCAGCATCATGTTGTGGGAATCTTAGAGGAAAACCTGTTGGAGTCTGCAAAAGACTTGGGACTGGGGCAGAGGTTCACCTTCCAGCAGGACAATGACCCTAAACATACAGCCAGAGCTACAATGGAATGGTTTAGATCAAAGCATATTCATGTGTTAGAATGGCCCAGTCAAAGTCCAGACCTAAATCCAATTGAGAATCTGTGGCAAGACCTGAAATTTGCTGTTCGCAAATGCTCTCCATCCAATCTGACAGAACTTGAGCTATTTTGCAAAGTAGAATGGGCAAAAATTTCACTCTCTAGAAGTACAAAGCTGGTAGAGACATCCCCAAAAAAGACTTGCAGCTGTAATTGCAGAGAAAGGTGGTTCTACAAAGTATTGACTCGGGGGCTGAATACAAATGCACGCCACACTTTTAAGATATTTATTTGTAAAAAAAAATTGAAAACCAATTATCATTGTCCTTCCACTTCACAATTATGTGCCACTTTGTGTTGGTCTTTCACATAAAATTCCAATAAAATACATTTACATTTTTGGTTGTAACATGACAAAATGTGGAAAATTTCAAGGGGTATGAATACTTTTTTAAGGCACCATATAACACCAAAGTATTCCTTCTACAGCATACAGTATATAACTGTAACAGAAAACTTGAGGTTTTGTGTGGCACAGCTGTGTAAATCTCAGAAATGGTTGGACAGAAATACAAATCATTTGGCTCATAAAGCATTATCACTTGGCCCATAAAGCATTAATATATGTGTGTGTGTGTGTGTGTGTGTGTGTGTGTGTGTGTGTGTGTGTGTGTGTGTGTGTGTCAAAAAAATGCAATCTGTTTATTTAGCTCTTTGGAATTCAGCTTGCTTTAACATTATTGAATTTCAGCACAGTGTGAGCAATCCTGACATTCTGATGTTCCTAAATGTCAGCAGAGCAAGCTGTTGTAAGGATGAACAATTCTGCAGATTTGGTTCTCTTTCTTTTGGTGTGAATATACATACCATATCCTAGTCTTTGAAGTTCCTTTAATTATTGCTCTAACATGGTCCAGTATTTTTTTCCATATCTAAATTGCACCACTTCTATGTGTAACAGTTGAGAAAAAATTTCTAATGCTCATAAAAGTCCATTATTCCGAATTGCTTTGAATTTTTGCAGTATTCAGCTTTTCAGATTAAAGCTGTTCTGACATACACTAATTCTAAGATAAGCGTACTGAAATGTTAATCTTTTCTATAATTATCCTTTTCTTATGCTCTCCACGGTAGTTAATGCTACAAATCCTAGCATATTTATAGGGTGCATTAGAGCTGCATATATTTTCCATTTGGTACATTTGATTTCTTCATTATACAGATTCCTATCACATTCAAGCATACTGTATATACCTGATGAGCCCAACATCTCTAAATATCATTGGTACAAAGTTCAAAATCTATTCCAGGATCACATTCATTTTCACATAAAACCCAGGTGGCTATTCATATGATGTTGCATTTTTAGGAGAGTGATATGATATCTGGAAATATATTGACACATTCCCTGGTGAAAGAAGAAAATTTGGTTTCTGCTACTTTCGCTTCTTACGGTGTCTATCTTAGATGTCCATAGTTGCTTTGTGTGCCACCAGGAGCAAGTGCACTTGCAGTGCACAGTGTATTTTCCTTTAGTAAATCAACCCCATGTATTCAGGTGTGCTGGGTCTTGGAAAAAAATGCACATATTAGATCTGTTGTGGTGCTTGTTCAGCCCATTCATAATAAATATGCTGCCTTAACACAACATACATTAATGCATGCCAGAATGGGCATTAATACACTGCGACGGATTGCTTAAATGGAAATAGATCCTCAAAGTTCCCTTCAAAACCTGTGAATAATGTAACCAGCTTCACTCACTAGCACCTTTAAATGTGGAAAACACAAAAAAGAGATCATGCAGTCAGCTAATAATTATTAGTATAGAAACATTTAGCCTTTCATATCATATTTTAATATTAACTGCTTGCCGACCGGCTCACGCCGATATACGTCGGCAGAAGGGCACGTACAGGCATATTAAGCGGTTTGCAGGCTCGCGCACGCTGCCACGAGCTCTGTGAGTGTGATCGCGTGTCCTGCAGATTTGATGTCCGCGGGGATACCCGTGTTCGCCTCACATAGAGGAAGAACGGAGAAATACTGATGTAAACAAGCCTTTCCCCATTCTGCCTAGTGACACTGATCACAGCTCCCTGTAATCTGGAGTAGTGATCAATGTTGTGTAACACATAGCACCACCCCCCACAGTTAGAATCACTCCCTAAGAAACACTTAACGCCTACAGCGCCCCCTAGTGGTTAACCCCTTCCCTGCCAGTCACATTTACACAGTAACCAATGCATTTGTAATCGCACTGATCGCTGTATAGATGTGAATGGTCCCAAAATAGCGCCAGAAGTGTCCGATCTGTCCACTATAATGTCGCAGTCATGATAAAAATCGCTGATCGCCACCATTACTAGTAAAAAAAAAAAATATTAATAAAGATGCCATAAACTATCCCCTATTTTGTAGACGCTATAACTTTTGCGCAAACCAATCAATAAACACTTATTGCAATTTTTTTTACCAAAAATATGTAGAAGAATACGTATCGGCCTAAACTGAGGAAAAAAAAAAATGTATATATTTTTTGGGGATATTTATTATTGCAAAAAGTAAAAAATAATGCATTTTTTTCAAAATTGTCGCTATTTTTTTGTTTATAGCGCAAAAAATAAAAACCGCAGAGGTGATCAAATACCACCAAAAGAAACTTCTATTTGTGGGGAAAAAAGGACGTCAATTTTGTGTGGGAGCCACGTCGCACGCCTGTGCAATCGTCAGTTAAAGCGACGCAGTGCCGAATCGCAAAAAAGTGCTCTGGTCTTTTGCCAGCCAAGTGGTCCGGGGCTTAAGTGGTTAAACACACTAACTACACACTCAGCATTCACACACTGCTAATAGAATCAATTCCCTTCTCCCTCATTGAAGAATCACTCAAATTCTGTTTGTGACATGTAAATGTTTAAAGGATTAAGTTCACCTTTTAAAAAAATTATAAATGCACTTTTTTGCAGTTAAAAAAAAATGTGCATTTATTTATTTATTTATTTTGGAACATGTAAGATCGCGGTTGTAGTGTCAGGCTCCTACAGGCTGTCTGTGTAGTTTTCAGGCAGTTACTGAATGACAGGTAGATCAATGAACTACAGAGAGCACTCATCAGATGCCGACGTAACATGTAGTTCATTGATTCACAGAATGATGTGGCTGTGTGGGTGGAGCCCCTTTTTAAATTGTAACAGTGGGTGCGGGGAGAAGATCCCTGGCCTGCTATTTCAGGGAGGGGGAGATTGGGAGGAGAGCAGACAGATGCTGAACATGTTACCTGTTACAGCCCAAATGTGTGAGTAATATGTTCACAAAATGTAACTTTTCCTTTAAGTCCACTGTGGTTAAAGTGAACCTATGGTGAGTCAATGGCTATTTAAGTGTGTACATACAGTTTATTCTAGCAGCAAATTCACTTTAAAACAAGCCTTCACTAACCTCTGTTGTAGGGTATTGTGGAGAAATGTATCCTCAAAGTTCACAGTATAAGGAGTTGAGGTCCTCCACGTTGCTCTTTAGGGCACTTTCACAGTGAGGCGCTGGGGCGTCGACGGTAAAGCGCCGCTATTTTTAGCATCGCTTTATCATTGTTTAAGCAGCGCTTTGCGGCTGCTAGCTTTATCGGCATTAACCCCCACTAATGGCCGTAAAAGGGTTAAAAGTGCCGCTAAAACGACGCTCCTAAAGTGCCTCAAAAGTGCTGCTTGCAGGACTTTCTGTAGCGTCCTGCCAGTGCACCGCTCCAGTATGAAAGACCTCGGGCTTCCACGTTGGAGTGACAGGAGAGGCGCTTTACAGGCACTTTGCAGGTGCTATTTTTAGCTCTATATCGCCGGTAAAGCGCCTCAGTGTGAAAGTAGCCTTAGGCATCTTAGCTCACTCTGCTCCTTCCTCTCAGAGCATCTACTATGTGTTTAAATTAGAGATTAATAAGCTAGATTGCTGTAGAGTCACTGCTGGGTGTGAGGGGGAAGGGCACTGAACTGAGTTTCTGGGAATTCAAAGAATGTAATGTAGCACTAACTCTTGGTGGAGCTGCTGGTTTAAGCGGGTCTGTTACCTTCACCTTGCTTCCCTTGTTTTACCGGCACCGGGTCTAGGGGTTCCGTTGAGTTTACTTCTGGACGACACACGCACCAACACTGGAGTACGTTTTCAATGCTTTATTGAACAAACAAACGTTAGGAAGTAGCAGGAAAGAGGCAGAAATGGAAACTTTCAGGAGAAACTCAAATATCTTCTTATAGAATGTTAGCGACAAATGTCCTGGTAGAATTCAGATAATTAGGTGGAATGAGCTCCCCTTGTGGGACACACTCCTTGCTCGTCTGGATAGGCCTCTATTACTGGTCTAGCAGCCAGTACACAGCACGAATCAAAAGTCTCTGCCACAGACTCGTTTGGGGGGGGGGTAAATCCGTACAATCCTCTGCCACAGGATGTATCAGATTTTCTCTGCAGTGAAAGTCAGTCACAGTGCCTGAACCTTTAAGCCGAACCGGCAACACTATGCTGTATAGTTACTTCTTTTGGATACGTCCTTCGACCGAGTCACCAGGCCCTTCTATAGACCAGCACGCTGCGTGATCTCTCCAAGACGGGTCCTCCCCTGGGATCTCCTCGGCTGCCCAACTTCGTCACACAGGACTGACAGCTCAGGACCATTCCTCGGCCGCGGTGGTAGGCCCCAGACAAGCCTCTGGACCCACCCCTACACCGCAGCATCGTGGGCCTCCCGATCGGAGGACCACGAGATAGCTCCTTAATGCATACCTGTCGGCCAGGAGGGCCAGCAGGTGGCTGTAAAGAAACCCTAGAACATGGTGTCTGTCCCATAAATACCCTCTTCCCAGAATGCAACTCGGAGGACCACCTCCATCGAGCTTGCCTCCGAGACAGAGGAGCATCTATACACTTCGACACATTGCCTTTCCAACACTGACTAGTGGTAACAGCGACACCCACCGGTCAGCACGGAAACACACACAACATCAGCCAAGTTGGAACAGAGGCGAACTTTTAACCTTCCTAACGCACAATTTACTAAATTTACCTAACCTGCGGTAGATTGTAAATCTACCAGCGCTACATAATATATCCCTTAACCTTGCTCTATGCATTTGAGTGAATGACTTCCTTAGAAGCAGTTTCAATTTTGTTTTTTTTGTTTGTTTTTTAAAAAGCAGTATTACACTGTTGTATTGTATGGTTATAGCCTTCCCATATTGTAGTTCATTCACTCACAGAACTCTATGAGTGAATAACGGAGCTGTGTGGGAGGAGCCCTGCACAGCCACACTCTTGGATTGTATCCTATGTATATATGCTTTCCACATAGGGAGAATTTCTAAAGATGGAATTGAAATTATGAAAAAGAGATAATTTTTTTATGAAATATTCTGGTATTCCTATCCAGATGTTTTCTCCTATGAAAGATATGGTGATAATGGCAATAAATCTGACCTTATAATTTGAGATACAAACCATCTGGTGAGTGATCCTTTCTGAAGATTACGGTGGATAACACAGTTGGAGCATATTTGATGTGAAGTTTAGAACAAATGCGACAGAGGTGTAACTAGAACTTTCAGGGCCCTGGTGCAAGAAACCATGAAGGGCCATCCTGGCCCCCCCTTCAATCCGAGCCCTGGGCTTCCAGTTGTGGGAAGGTATCCATGGACAACCTCCTAGAACCCTGCCACCCATGTGCCCCCTGGGGCGCACATCCAGAATGCTCTGTGACTGTGGCCATTTATCATGTGATCAGCTGATCACATGTAAACAGACTTGCTGGTTAGCAACAGTTCTCTCCTCCCACACTGTTTCTGTGTGAGGAAAGGAAAGCCGTAACCGGAAAGACTGTCAGTAAATTGTTCACACTGATAATTAGGGCACTGATCATCAGTGCCCTAATTATTAGTGCAGCCTATCAGTGCAGCCTGTCAGTGCTGCCTATCAGTGCCCATCAGTGCCGCCTATCGGTGCTCATCAATGATACCTATCAGTGCCGCCTATCAGTCCGGGTATCAGTGCTCATCAGTGCTGCCTATTAGTGCCCATCAGTGCTACCTATCAGTGTTGCCTATCAGTGCTCATCAGTCCAGCCTATCATTGCTGCCCATCAGTGCCGCCTATCAGTGCTGCCTATTAGTGCCGCCTTATCATTGCCTTCTCAGCAGGACTCTTAGCTGAGAGCATCTTTCTCATACATCCCAGAGCCTGCACTGACAGTTCCCCCTCCCTTGCATGGGTGGGAGAGCCAATCTGCTCCTTCTCCTCCCGTTCCTCTCCTCCTGTGCACACCATGGGAAGTGTGAAGCCCAGTAGCTTAATGATCAAATACAGCTGCTTAGCTCCGCACAGATCAGCTCTCTCCTCTCCCATCTGTGAGAGGGAGGAGTGAGGGGGAACTGTCAGTACAGGCTCTGGGCTGTATGGGAGAGGCACTCTCAGCTCAGAGTCCTGCATCCAGCAACCCTGCTGTGGCCTCTCAACAGCGGGGGGGCCCCAGCGAAACACTTGGGCCTGGTCGCAAGTGTGACCTTTGCAACCCTGGTAGTTCCATCACTGACATGCAGTGCTGTGGATAATATACCTGGTTAAAAGTGGTGGATCCATTTCCTAGGGCATTTTTGTATGATGAAGGAAACATGGTTACACAGAAAGATTGTGAACTTTGCAACATTGTACATTATTTGTAGCACATATTTGAACTTTAGCGCTGCTTGTGTATGTGAATTTAAATTTCACATTAATTGCTCCAAAGTACCTGCAGCTATGAGGTTTGGCAAGGGCATGTTACAAATGATGAGAAGGGATCAATACGTGAATGTCCATAGCCTGGCCACATGGTCCCTTTAAGGGCAGGCACCATAATTGGCCTCTCATAACCATTGCTAGACAAAAAAACCTTTCCTATGTCCTCCTTTAAACCTAGTCTTTCTATTTTCTCTTTTGCCTAATTTGGGGCTAAGCTCTACCCACAAAATGTTTTTTTTAAATGTATATATTTTGTTTTAGTTTAGTAGAGTAACGCTGCGTGCTAGTGGTGGCTTATTAACAGCTCAAACAGTATCCCTATGTGTTTGTTATCAAGTTATTCTAAAAGATATGCTTCTACTAGAGTTAAATCATTTCCCACTGATCCCTGAAAGCAGGATAAAAATTAGAGGATCTTAATCTGTTTTTGCTTCTGAAGAAAACTCACCCCCATGCTGTTGTTTGATATAACTGCACTGATACAATCTGGTAACAGCTAGCTACCAAAGTCTAAGAAGGATTGTATCAACCTTTTTAATTTCAAAATACTTTGTAAAAGGAGAGAAAGAAAAAAAAAATACATATGTGTGCTTGGTACATGATTCTGTGGTAATTTTTTTTTTGTATTTTGACATTTACATGTCATATCTAGACATTACATTTAACATTTCCATTATGATGTATTTTATAACAGGAAACCTGTATGCTCATTCTAAGGTTGCTAAGTTAACCTGATATATCGCTGGTTAATTATTAGACAAGACATGCAGATTCAACATCTGCTCTATACCCACGGACTAGCTCAATATCACCCTCTTACATAGAAAAATAAAAAATACATTTTGATTTAAAGTGACCTTATCACTATAGTTTAACTACAGTTCTAAAACTGAGAAATGGTCCTATGAAATCCACTGGGAAACTGGCTCTACTGGGAGTATTGCATCCCTGGGTCTCCCACAGCTTTTACCAGTTGCTCATGCTTACCCTTGCATCACTACTGGGAACTTCAAGGAACAGTGTAGCTGTGTTTACTATAATAACTATAATAACAGCATTGATATACAGTAAAGGCAAGTACCACAACAACAGAACCAACAGGGCCTGGAAGAAGTGAACGGTTATTTATTGTAATTACACCCATGGCCTCCTAATCCTTGGGTCTACTACTTCAAAGTACCAGTCTTATGGGGCGTACACACGGTCGGACTTTTTGACCAGACTGGTCCAACGGACGCTGACGGACCGAATCCATCTGACAATCCGACCATGTGTGGCCTGCATCGGACTTCCGACGGACCGTTTCGGTCAGAAATTTGACACTTTAGATTTGAAGCCTTCAAATCTTGACATCGTAACTCCGCCGGACTCAGTTCCTGACAGAAAGCCCGTTCGTCTGTATGCTGGTCCGATGGACCAGATACGACGCAAGGGCAGGGTACTGCATCTCGCGTTTGGTGAAATAGGAAAAACATATTTTCCTATTGCGGAGAGCGCGGGGCATACCAGGCCCTTAGGTCTGGTATGGATTTTAAGGGGAACCCCCTACGCCGAAAAAACGGCGTGGGGTCCCCCCAAAATCCATACCAGACCCTTGATCCGTGCACGCAGCCCGGCCGGTCAGGAAAGGGGGTGGGGACAAGCGAGCGCCCCCCTCCTGAACCATACCAGGCCGCATGCCCTCAACATGAGGGGTGGGTGCTTTGGGGGAGGGGGGGCCCAGCATGCCCAGGGACTGTGACGACATAAGGGGGTGGGGTCGCCACCTATATAAGTCACATCGGAGTGCTCAGAGAGCATACCAGCTGGAGAGAGCGTCGTGTCAACATCAGAAGAAGAGAAGAAGGCATAAGGCAGAAGTCCGGGCCCCTGCTAGCAAAAGAGCGGCAAAAGAGCAGAAGATAGCGGAGAAGCCCGGCAGAAGACCTGGAGAGCACGGAGAAGAACCGGAGAGACCCCCGAAGCCGGAAGAAGACCCCTGAAGCCGGACGAAGACCCCCAAATCTGGAAGAAGACCCCTGGAGCTGTCTAATAAATTACTTTAAAAACCTGTGCAGTGTGTTTTTTTATTGACACTTTTTCCCTAGGTGAATGGGTAGGTGTACCATGTACCCCATACTCATTCACATAGGGTGGGGGGCCAGGATCTGGGGGCCCCTTTATTAAAGGGGGCTCCCGGATTCCGATAAGCCCCCCTACCGCAGACCCCGACAACCAACGGCCAGGGTTGTCGGGAAGAGGCCCTTGTCATCAACATGGGGACATGGTACTTTGGGGTGGGGGGGCCGCAGGGTGCCCCCCTCCCCCAAAGCACCCACCCCCCATGTTAAGGACATGCGGCCTGGTACGGTTCAGGAGGGGGGGCGCTCGCTCGTCCCCACCCCCTTTCCTGACCGGCTGGGCTGCGTGCTCGGATTGGGGGTCTGGTATGGATTTTGGGGGCCCCACACCTTTTTTTGGCGTAGGGATTCCCCTTAAAATCCATACCAGACCTAAGGGCCTGGTATGCCCCGCGACAGGGCTCGCAAGGTGTCAATCTTGCCGATAAAAGCAGCAAGATTGACTTCCTTTTCTAGTCCCATCGTATCCGAGTCACGTTCAAAATTAATGGACTTGGCTGTGTGTGGGCAAGTCCATTCATTCTGAAAGTCTGCCATAACTCAGGCGAAAGTCCGTCAGGAAGACCGGCGGACCTAGTCTGCCGGAAAGTCCGGTCGTGTGTAGGCAAGTCCATCCATTCAGAAAGTCCGGCAGTAGTCCGCTGGGAAGAATGTCGGACCTAGTTTCCCAGAAATTCCGGTCGTGTGTATGCGGCATTAGTCCAAGACCTTTACTGCAGTGTCCTGGTCCATTAGATTTTGCCCCATGGATATAGAGGTCTCAAACCTTGAAACAAAAAATAGACAGGCTACAGGCTCAATTCACAATCTAATGAACTATTATGGGGATACTTTATTTTACCATATTTTATTTATCATTTTAAACAATAACTCAAAAACCTAAGCCTACACGATATCCAACTAAGGGCACCTGCGTGTACACTTTTCCCCAAAGGTGGAGGAACCTGGAAGACATCACTAAACACAGTAGATACCAGTACTCCTATCTACATTTTATATCTTGTCAGTACCCAAGTGTTTATTAAACCAGTAAGACCAAGTGTCAACATACTTCTTCACACACCCTCTGTGTTGATATGTCAGTTTCTCAAGTGTGAGGATCAGCCATTCACTAAGTAATGGTGGAATCTGAGCTATCCACTTTGTTGCAATCAGCTTTCTAGCCACAAATAATGCTCGCATTACAGCCTAAGCAGGCATAATACACAGTCAAGGTTATCAAAATACCCGAAAATACATTTTGGTTACATTTTAACTTTAACATCCTCCTAAGATTTCTAACCAGTCAACAGCCTCTGATGGCTTATCAAAAAAAAGAGTATCCTTTGCATTTTTTTTTTAGTTTACAGGATATTGCACAGAGTATTGCATATGCATTTTCTGCAAGCATTTTTTAATATCATGAAATTTGACTCTCTGCCTTTGTATACTCTGAAAAGTCAAGAAAGAGCAGAATATTGGAGCCAGATTCTGCCTGCGATTCCAAATTGTGTGGCAATCATTACAAAATGTGCAGCATGCATTTGGGTGCCATTCATTCTAAATGGTGCCCCAAAGGCAGTGTGATTTTGCCAGAGTTTTTGCGTGAGTTCCCACTATGCAAAGTATGAATGGGGCCTTAAGGTAGACCCAGGGTTGTTATCAGCAGTGCTAGCAGTACACCAGCAATCTCACAGGTTTTTAACACAAGAGTGATGGACTCACAAATAGCGATGAGCTGAGCACCCCCCCCCGGTTCGGTTCTCACCAGGACTTGTGAACAGACAAAAAATTTGTGCGAACATGCGAACATCGTTAATGTCTATGGGACACGAACGTGAAAAATCAAAAGTGCTCATTTTAAAGGCTTATATGCAAGTTATTGCCATAAAAAGTGTTTGGGGACCCAGACACTGCCCCAGGGGACATGTATCAATGCAAAAAAATGTTTTTAAAACAGACGTTTTTTCAGGAGCAGTGATTTTAAGAATGCTTAAAGTTGACACAATAAAAATGAAATATTCCTTTAACCACCTCAGCCCCAGAAGAATTTACCCCCTTCCTGGCCAGAGCACTTTTTGCGATTCGGCACTGCGTCTCTTTAACTGAAAATTGCGCGATCGTGCGACATTGTACCCAAACAAAATTGATATCCATTTTTTTCCACAAATAGAGTTTTCTTTTGGTGGTATTTGATCGCCTCTGCGGTTTTTATTTTTTGCGCTATAAACAAAAAAAGAACGACAATTTTGAAAAAAACGCATTCTTTTTTACATTTTGCTATAATGAATATCCCCAAAAATATACAAAAAAAAATTTTTTCCTCAGTTTAGGCCGATATGTATTCTTCTACATTCTTGGTAAAAAAAAATCGCAATAAGCGTTTATTGATTGGTTTGCACAAAAGTTATAGCGTCTACAAAATAGGGGATAAATTTATAGCATTTTTATTATTTTTTTTTTTAGTAATGGCGGTGATCTGTGATTTTTATCGTGACTGCGACATTATGGCGGACACATCGGACAATTTTTACACATTTTTGGGACCATTGGCATTAATACAACGATCAATGCTATAAAATTGCATTGATCACTGTAAAAATGTCACTGGCAGTGAAGGGGTTAACACTAGGGGTGCTCGAGGGGTTAACTGTGTTCCCTGGGAAGTGATTCTAACTGAAGGGGGAGGGGACTGACTGGAGGAAGTGACGGATCGTGGTTCCTAGCTAATAGGAACACATGATCTGTCACTCCTGTCAGAACAGGACAGGGAAGTGTGTGTTTACAAACACTCGTTCCTGTTCTGTCTCTCCTGCTCACGACTGCCCATGGCCGGCGGTCATCGCGACCGTCAGCCACAAGCACCGGCACCCCTGCTGTGCAGCGGGCGCGTGCCTGCTATCCTGACCCCCCACCACCATGTATAGCTATGACAGCTAGCGCAGGGGAGCCAACCTGCCACAGTGTAACTGCGGCGGTTGGTCGGTAAGCGGTTAAATGTCGTGCCTGGGGGTGTCCCCTTAGTCTGCCTGTAAAGTAGCATTTTTCCCATGTTTAGAAAAGTACCTCAGCAAAATGACATTTCTAAAGGAAAAAATGTCATTTAAAATTGCTCACAGCTGTAATGTTTTGCCAGATCCCGGCAATATACATAAAAAAATATTTAAAAAACAGCGTGGGTTTCTCCCCAGTCCATACCAGGCCCTTAGGGTCTGGTATAGATATTAGGGTGAACTCCGTGCCAATTTTTTTTTTTTAAATGGCGTGGGGGCCCCCCCCAAAATCTATACCAAACCCAAAGGGCCTGGTATGGACGGGAGGAACCCATGCCGTTTTTTTCTTAATTCTGTCATAGGACTCCCCTTAACCACTTCAATACACTATATTATATTGTACACTGCACTATATACCATGCACTGTATTATATATACTACACTGAGTGCACTATATACTCTGAACTGCAGTATATTTACTATACGGACTGCACTATATACTCTGCTGAAAAATTGGGCCTTAGGTGTTGGTTGTGGCCTCACAGTTACTCTTGTTGGGCGCAGGAACGGTCCCTGCTGTTAAATATTATTTCAAAAATTGTAATTACATGCCCCTGTTAAACAGGGGCAGAAACACTGGGCCTTAGGTGTTGGTGGTGCCAGAACACTGTAACTCCTCACAGTTACTCTTGTTGGGTGCAGGAATGGTCCCCCTGCTGTTAAATATTATTTCAGAGGCTGTTTACCCTCTTTTAGTTGTCTGTGAGCATCTGCCTCTCCTTGGAGGCCTTCCAGACATGATGGGTATTTTTTTTTAACACAGCACTACACTGTATTATATACTGTGTACACCGCCTGTACTGTATTAGAAACTGTACACCGCCGAATGCACTGTAAATATAGGCTACGCTGAATGCAGAGTATATATATATATATATATATATATATATATATATACTAGTCTGACAGTCTGACTGTATATATATCAAATACACTGACTGTACTGACTGAATATGGAGTTTACACTGTATATATGGGCTACGCTGAATGCAGAGTATATTTATATATATATATATATATATATATATATTAGTCTGACTGTATATATCTATATAAAATACACTGCCACTAACTAACTAATCTGTCTGCCTAATCTAGCTCAATCTCTCTATCGCTGTCCACTATAACACACTATATGGGTGCTGTGCAAGCAGCCTTATATAGTAAGTGCCTTTGGCCAATTATGGTTCTCACTGAGGAACGTGCTGTGATTGGCCAAAGAATGCAGGTCAGGCATATGCTTTGGCCAATCATCATACAGCAATACACTGTGGTCTTGCAGTGCATTATGGGGTCCTCAAATTTGCTGCAAACACCCCATGAAATTCGCCGTTTGGCGAACAGGCGAACACTCGATGTTTAAGTCGAACTTAAGTTCGACTCAAACTCAAAGCTCATCCCTACTCACAAACAAGAGATAGTAGTATTCAGAGATGTAAATCATGTATAGATGTATACATCTGGCATCATCCAGAGATGGCTGTACGCATGCAGAAAAATACTCTCTAAGAATTTTTTGGAAGCTCGCAGTAGGTGCAGAATCCCCACTCTCATGATCCTCAGTTGTTACTTCTGGCTGCTGTGCAAAGCTTTCTAGGTGCCTCCCTGTCCTATTGTGAACTCCCCCCTTTTAGTGTACTGCCACCATGTTGAGGATGGCCTGGGCCTTCTCCTTCCTCCTCCTGGTGCCTAGAGCCTGTTGCTGGCAACTCCATACCTCCTAAAAAATAGCCAAGAAGCAGCCCACAAGCTAGCACTGTATTGGCTTGAAATGGACACCGCAGCATTGGTACAGCATTATTTAATTGGGGTAGCATCACCACACATCCTCTCACATTCAAACACAAACCAACCCATCAAGTTAACCTCTTCCCGCGGGCTATACACATATATGCAGCCTCTCGGCAGATGGGCTTTAATGCAGAGAAGCCGCATATATGCAGCCCTATGTAAACAAGAAACTGTGCCGAGAGCCAGCCCCAGCATAGTCACTGGCAGGGGCCGAAAAGCTCTTGATGCATACTTGCAATCGGGAGCTTTCTGATCATGTGACCACTTTGACAGCCAATCACAGCGGTCACATGACTCGAATGTCTGCCTCCACCTCCCGACATCTAGAAGCTCCTAAAGGTTCGGGAGGCATCGGTGAGAAGGGGTTAAGGATACTTATTTTTGAAAAAGGGACAGTTATTCTCAGTTGAGCCCAATAGGATTTGACAATTACAGTTACATGGCTGAAAACAGAGTGCCTGCAGCTTTTTTTTTTTTTTATGCATGTATAAGTTTATTACATAGTTACATAGTTGTTAAGGTTGAATAAAGACAATAGTCCATCCAGTTCAACCTATGTTGGTGTGTGTGTGTAGAAAATCATTTCCCATATCCCAGTATAATGTTTTTGCTAAGATGCACGTCCAAGAGTCTTTTAAAACTATCCATACTAAATGCCGACACCACCGATTGTGGAAGAACATTCCACATCCTCACTGCCCTGACAGTGAAAAATCCCTTACGTAGCTTAATTTTAAACCACTTCTTTTCCAGTCTCAACGTGTGGCCCCGTGTCCTCTTACACTCCCTGGGACCGAAAAGTTTCATACTTACACCGTATTAAGAATACACAATGTCAAAACGCCATTTACAATGTCTAATCTTATCTAGACATCCTAGTGGTATATTGATGTTTTGAGATTTTTGTGTATGTCAGTGTGTTCACTAAGAATATTGGTCATCATTGTATTTTCTTTATAGCTATAATGAACAATATGTTTACTGCTATATGACTGTTTGAATGTGCTACGTATGTTTCTTTAACATGTTTTGAAAAAGGAGACCTTCACATGTTTTGTCACAATTCACAGACTGATATATACCTTTTGAAGATTAGTGACACTTGAACTGCACTGTTCCAGAGTGCTGCTGCCTCAGATAATTGCATCAATTATTGCCTTTCCTTTAACACCTATCATCTGTTAGTGTTCTTTTCCTGCTAAATTTACTGTAAAAGATCTCATGAAATAGTGTTGCTCCCTGACATTACTCTGCTTTCAACAGTTCTGCTGAGCGCCTAGCTTTGTGAGCGGTGAAGGTGAGGACTCTCACTCATTTTAAGTTATTGTCGCCTTACAGTTATTAATAGCTTGCATGGTGGCAAATTTCACAGTATTAGGCAAAAGTACTGTAGTATGTATTATGCCTAAGAGATAACCTGTCAAAACTAAATTAGAAAAATAACCTTATGAGATGATAGCAGGCACGACCCATGCCTCTAGGTACAAGCCAGTGTGACTTGATAATCTTTGGATGCAATTTCTGCGTTTTCCGTACAGTTCAACAGCAGAACATCAAATGATAACATGAAAGTGATCCAAATCGGAAAACAGTGGAATTATAATCTATCTGTGTGACACTTTCCTGGGAGCATCATCCTAAAAAAAACACGAATGTCAGTATAAAAAAGACCAAACAGACTTTAACCACTTCAGCTCTGGAAAATTTTACCCCTTTCTTGACCAGACCATTTTTTCCTATTTAGCACTGCGCTAATGTAATTAGTAATTGTGCAGTCATAAAACATTTTACCCAAGTTAAATTTATATCATTTTTTTTCACACAAATATAGCTTTCTTTTGGTAGTATTTGATCACCACAGGGTTTTTTAATTTTGTTTTGCTATAAATAATTAAAAAAAACACTTTTGAAAAAAAAAAACATTTTTTTTTACTTTGTTATAAAACATATCCAAAAAATAAAAAATAAAAAATTCTATTTTCTTTATACATTTAGGCAAACATTTATTCTGCTACATGTCTTTAATAAAAAAAAAAAAAAAAAAAGAAGCTACTGTACTCTGTGTTTCCTGAAAGGTGACTGTATGTTGGATATTTACGGTTTACAATAAAGATGTCTTTCTTCTTCAGAGTGCGACAGTCCAGGATTTCTTTGTTTACGTGTATATTAATTGGTTTGTTTGAATAGTGTCTACAAACAATGGTACAGTATATATACTGGAATTTCTATTTTATTTTATTTTTTATACTAGATGGTGGTCGGCAGTGAATTATAGTGGGACTGTGATAGTGTGGTGGGCAATCTGATGCTTACTGACACTGGGGGGTAACTGACTAACTGACATCACCTGAGACACTAATACAGTGATCAGTGCTAATAATAATAATAATAATAACACTGTCACTGTACTAATGACATTGGCTGGGAATGGGTTAACATTTAGGGACACTCAAGGGGTTAATTGTGTGCCTAGCAATGTTTACTGTGTGCTGCTTTTAGGGAGCTTTGCAACTAGAAAAAAAGCAGCACATTGCTGCTATCTGTAGAGCCCTGTGTTGTTTACCAAGTCACTGAAACTGATAATCGCTATGCAATTCTCCTTAGTTTTGTTTTGCTTTAAATATGCCTCTTGCACAGTAATTCACATTAATGCACATGCACATTAGTGAAGAAGCACAGGTGCATGCACAGCCTTAAAGGGGTTGTAAAGTCAGAAGGCTTTTTTTATCTTCATGCATTCTATGCATGAAGATAAAATGCCTTCTTTGTGCAGGAGTTCAGAGGTCCTGCAGAGGTCCTTCTCTGTCCAGCGATGTCCACGAGTGTCTCACCTGTCTGAGATTCTCTTTCCTGATTGGCTGAGACACAGCAGCGGTGCCATTGGCTACCGCTGCTTTCAATCAAAGTCAGCTAACCAATCAGGAGAGATGGGGGGGTGGGGCTGTGTCTGAATGGACACAGGGAGCTGTAACTTAGCTCAGGTGCCTCCCATAGCAAGTTGCTTGCTGTGGGGACAGTGGTGCGGCAAATGAGCAGATGGGTTCAGTGTTAGGACAGATGAGAAGGTGATTCAGTAGTGAGACAGAAGAGCATGGGGATGCGGCAGTGGAGCAGATGTGCAGGGAGGTACAGTGGTGGGGTAGATGAGAAAAGGGGTACATTGATGGGCCAGATGAGCAGGGGGGTTACAGTGGTGGGACAGAAAAGCAAGGGGGTATAGTGGTGGGGCAGATGTGCAGGAGGTACAGTGGTGGAAGGGATGAGAAGGGGGTTCAGCGGTGGGACAGAAAAGCAGGGGGGTACAGTGATGGGGCAGATGAGCAGGGGTTTACAGTGGTGGGACAGGTGAGCAGGGGGGTTCAGTGTTGGGCCCGATGAGAAGGGGGTTACAGTGGTGGTAAAGATGAGCAGTGGGTTCAGTGTTGGGACAGAGGAGAAAGGAGGTACATTGGTGGGACAGATGAGCAGGGGGTTACAGCGGTAGCGGTTGGGCAGAGGAGCAGAGGGTACAGAGGTGGGGCAGATGTGCAGAGGGGTGCAGAGGAGAAAGGAGGTACATCTGTGTAACACATGAGCAGGGATTACAGTGGTGGGCCAGAAGAGCAAGGGGAACAGAGGTGGGACAGATGTGCAGGAGGTACAGTCGTGGGGCAGATGAGCAGATAAGTTCAGTGGTAGGACAGATGAGAAGATGGTTCAGTGGTGGAGCAGATGTGCATGGAGGTACAGTGGTGGAGCAGATGAGAAAGGGGGAACATTGGTGGGGTAGATGAGCAGGGGGTTACAGTGGTGGGACAGAAGAGCAGGGTGGTACAGTGGTGGAGTAGATGTACAGGGGTTACAGTGGTGGGACAGATGAGCAGGGGGTACAGAGGTGGGGCAGATGAACAGAGGGTACAGAGGTGGGACAGATGTGCAGGGGGTTACAGTGGTGGGGCAGATGAGAAAGGGGGTACATTGGTGGGGCAGATGAGAAAGGGGGTACATTGGTGGGGCAGATGAGAAGGGTGGTACAGTGGTGGGGCAGATGAGCAGGGGTGTTACAGTGGTGGGGCAGATAAGCAGGGGGTGTTACAATGGTGAAGCAGATGAGCAGGGGGGTTACAATGGTGGAGTAGATGAGCAGGGGTTACAGTGGTGGGGCAGATGTGCATGGAAGTACAGTGGTGGGGCAGATGTACAGTGGATTACAGTGGTGGGGCAAATGAGCAAGGGGGTACAGTGGTGAAACAGATTTGCAAGGGGGACAGTCATCTCTAGGTGTGAAGGCACATGACTTGGGGCTCATATGAGGTGTAGAGTTGCAGGAATTGAGGCTGATCTGAGGTGTGAGAGTGCAGGATGTTAATTTCTCACTACTAAGGCTCCATGCACATTGAAGCTCAAAAAAGCTTTTTCTGGACGCCAGATTGCTGGCAGAAAACTCTGGTTGAAAAACGTGCTTTTAACAGCGTTTTGTACTAGCGTTTATGAGCGTTTTTTAGCGTTAGCGTTTTTGAGCATTTTTAATAAAAATACACAGATGATACTCCAAAAATCCCACAATGCATTCCAAACTCCCACAATGCACTGGAAAAATAGAATGCTGAACGCTAATTAACGCGCGCTTATGAGCGCTTATCGGCGTTTGGTGTTTTTTAGCGTTTTTTTGCGGTGAAAAGCGGCACTTTGAACTCAAATTTCTGGCATTCAGAAAAAAGCCCATAAACTCCACTGCTCATTAAAGCTAAACAAGTCCATGTGTGCATGGACACATAGGATAACATAGAGTGGAGTTTTTGGGCTTTTAAAAAAAAAACGCCCAAACTTCAATAAACTGCAGTTTATCGGCTCCAGTGTGCATGGAGCCTAAAAGTAGTTTACAGCATTTACTTTATAAAAAAAATCCTTTTCGTGATTGAGAGTGTGAAGTTGACATTTTTTGTTATAAAATTGGCACGCTCAATTTCTTTGAAAACATTTTTTTGCATTATAATATAACATTTACCTTTAATTATAGTTCTGCTTTAATTCTCTAAGTTCATTATATTTACAGCAGTTAGTCACAACCAAGCTTTGCGTCTACTTAGAGATTTTTTCTTTTTCTATTTGAAATACCACAGAATAGCTGAGAAAGGTTTTCCTGCGTGTAAATTTAAATGCATTTTGTGACAAATGTGCAGATGTTTAGCTTGTGTGCATTTAAAAGAATCTATTTCCATTGCAAGTAATTAGTGATTGGAAAAGGAAAGGTAATTTCAACAAATGTCCATAGATGAGACCTGACAGCTAACACTGACAAGGAAGCGTTAAGCTGATTAGTGTTCTCTCTACTTCCTGGCATTCTCAGAAGACTGAAGTCTTTTATGTACATTAATTGAATGCAGACTGTGTGAATTACGTTCTTCTTTATTTCCAACAATACTAACCTTTATAGAAACTCTTAATACTGAAGCAGTAGAACCTCCCTTGGCTAGAGGATACAAATCAGTAATAGCTATTTGGTAACTTATTGACTTTGAAAAGTCTTCATTTTATGTCCTCCATTATACAAGAGAGAGCATCCCTTCTCTATTTTTTGTACCTGCCATACTCCCCTCCTTATCCTTATGTTTGTATTTTTGCACAGCCTTAAAGGGCATTTTACAAATTTGCAGAATGCGTGTCAGGAAATTATTATGTTTGCGTCTCAATATTTACTATATTGGTATTGTAGCCAAGGTTGGATTTATCATTCCAGCCCCCCCACCTCAGTCAACTGACTAGTCATTGAGGATGATTTACTAAAGGCAAATGGACTGTACACCACTTTGTAATCGCAGTTGTACTCATTTTCCTCAGAGCTTAGTGAATTTGGTAGAGCTGTGCTGATTTCTATTATTCAGTCATGTCCTACCACCTCATTGAATATTCTTTACCAAGTGAAGCTTTACCTAGGGAAGCCAGGATGCACTATGGGAAGAGGGCAAGTCGACGGAGGTAGTGTGATGCTTTGGGTAATGTTCTGCTGGGAAAATGTGGGCCCTGCCATTAACATGGATGTTACTTGACATTCAATATCTACCTAAACATTGTTGCTGTTATGAACCCCAATTAATTAATTAATTAATATCCACCAATTACAAAATCTTACATGAAAACACCCCCTTAACAGTAGATAGTCATTATTTCATGAGGAAGTGGTCTCAGATCCTTCAGCATGACATCTCCTTGTTGGATTGGGGGAGTATCTGGGAGTCCACCTCCAAAATATCCCGCTGTGTGACCCATAAGGAAACCATGTATAAAGTTCTACTTTTTTGGTATAGGACCCCAGAACTTTTACATGCCCGTAATCCGACAACCTCAAAACAATGCTGGAGATTTAATAATGTGGTGGGTTCACATTACCATATTTTCTGGGAATGCCCCTCAGTTAATCAGTTTTGGGTCCAGATCCAAACGCTTCTGGAAAAGTTGCTAGAGATCCCCATCCCTTTAAATCCTATGCATTATCTACTAGGTCTCCTTTTCCCAATTATCCCTAAAGCTAAACGGAGACTCATGTTCTTTATATTATTAGCTGCTAAACAAGCTATCCCTAGGCTTTGGCTCTCTACTTCTCCCCCTACACTCCCACAATTTTTCTCTATTATGGCTGATATACGTAGGATGGAACATTTGACTGCTTTAGTTGATGGTTCAGTACAGAAGTTTTCCAAAATATGGCTGATATGGGATGAATCCGACTATTGTTCTGACACAAATAGTCTCAGTTAGTGGATAATTGACACCTATGTTCCTTTTTGCTATGACTCCAATGTTGACGTAAGCTATGTATACAGCTGTTTGTTGTGCATTCCCTGCACCTTTCTGTCTCCCCCATGTTGGTATGGTGCATTACTAGTGCAGGTTTGAACCCTTGTTTATGAATATTCTAAGTCAACTTAGGCCACAATTTAATTGTTATTGGTATTCTTATGGTTTCTTTTTCTTATTTGTTATAAATGACAGTGTGTATCTGTACTATCCACAGAGTTTGTATTCTTTGTGTTACTTTGTATGCTTTACAAAAATTCTTTAAATAAACAAATTGAAAAAAAAAATCATTGTTGCTGACCAGGTACATTCCTTCATGGAAACGGTATTATTGATGGCAGTGGCCTCTTTCAGCAGGCTAATCTGCCCTGCAGCATTGCAAAAATGTTTCAAGAATGGTTTGAAGAACACAAAAATGAGTTTGATGTGTTGACTTGGCCTCCAAATTCTCCAAATTTTAATTCATCAAGCATCTATGGGATGTGCTGAAAAACAAGTCCAATTCATGGAGGCCCTCACAACTTACAGGACTTAAAGCTACTGACAGTTTGGTGCCACAGCATATCATTTGAAGTCTAGTGGTGTCCATGCCTCAATGGGCCAGGGCTTTTTTGGCAGCAAAATGGGGACCTACTCAATATTAAAGGGGTGGTCCTAAGGTTATAGGTGAACAGTGTTCTGTTCCTTCTATTACAAAGGAGGCTTCCAGATCCTGCTATAGCCCCCATACTACCTTCACCTTATTGTTGGGGCATTAGAGATGGGAAAAGAGCCCTTCTCCCTCAAAATTGAAATAAAGTGCCTTGCAAGCCCCCCCTCCCTCTCTAATGTTTAAAAGCATGTGGCCTGGTCAGATGCAGGAAAAAAGGGCTGCGTGCTCTCTGCCCCCTTTCCTGGCCACCCATGCTGCATGCCTGGATAAGGGGCAGGGTAGGATTTTAAAGGGAACCCCACATTATTACTTTTCCCATTTATAATGTGTACAGACACTTTTGGGCTACAGCTTACTGTTCTGTAACACCACGTGCAGTATCCCCTAGGCATGTTATTAAAAGGATTTGTGTATTTTCAATGCTACCTTTATGCTTTTTATGTTTTTTTCATGTCCTTTATTTAAGAAAATGCTTGCTAATTGGCCCTTACAAAGAACTGAAAAAATACCAGGATTGGAGTTCAGTGTTAAATTTGTGGTTCACTGACTCCACCTTGAGTTTCACCACCAATATTCACTCTCTTGAAAACCTGAAGAATCTTCAGAAGAATGCACTTAAAGGTGTTTTGAATGCCTGGTTTCCTGTACATGCTGTGTTTCTTTCCCACTGGCCCTTATATCAGTATTGCGTTTTGTAGTGATATGGAGGCTGGTATGGCGTAGAAACCCAAACTTATTTGGTTTTGGTAACATTTTGACTGCTGAAGCTGAATTAAAAAGTAGATGTATTTGTTATACAAGCTGTGAGAGAGCACCACTTTATGTAGTATTCGATTCAAAAAACTTCTCTGAATAGCTAGGGTCTCTAATACAATTTCTATGTCCCAGGATGGATGGTAACCTAACTATCAAACTGCTTTGAAGTTTCATCCTTGCGTCTGGTGGAATTCGTTGAGGTGATAATAGTCATTCACACAGGCTTTGTTCTTCCAGCATTTTCTCCAAAGAACAATTCTTCAAAAGACAGAGATCAATCTTCCAGCTGGAGGTGTAAATATCATTCTAACACAAGAAATACAGATGTCACAAAATACAGTAGGTCTTCTAAATACAAAATGCTCATGCAATATATCTGCGTAATCAAAATTAAATGTTTGATAAATTAAATGACTATTTCATATTTTCCTTTACGGTGGAAGGAACCAAAGAGCACCAAATGGGACCAGGCATCCAGCATATCCAGAAGTGTCAGAAGTCTGTCAAATGCTGAAGGTCCTTCAGCAAGATCAGCTCTTCAAGAGAGTGAATATCAATGATGAATTCATTCTTTTCTTTGCAAGTTTTTCTTTGCAAGCGGTTGTAAATGTATAATTTTTTTATTACAATAAAAAAACATATTGTACTTACTTGCTCTGTGCAATGGTATTGCACAGAGCTGCCTTGAACCTCTCTTTCTGGGGTCCCCTGCCAAAGCTCTCCAACCCTCCTCTTCTCTGAGTGCCCCTATAGCAAGCCACTTGCTATGGGGACACTCATGCAGGCTAACTCCCAAGCTGGGCTGTGTGACTCCATAGTCACATATATATTGGCCCTGCCCCCTGCTCCCGCCTCACAGGGTTTGATTGACAGCAGCAGGAGCCAATGTCTCTCTCTGCTGTCTCTGTGCCTATGAAAGAAGGGAGCAAAGACAAGCGCTGCTGAAAACAGGCACAGCGCTGGATTGAAAGAGGAGTGAGATAAGTATTTAAGTGGGGGCTGGGGAGAAGCTGATCACGGAAGGTTTTTTACCTAATGCAAAGAATGCATTAAAGTAAAAACCTAATTTCTTTAGAATCACTTTAATCTAGCGACAATGTCACTTTAAACAATTAGTTACTTTTCATGTAAGATGGAAATGTGTCAACTCCTTTTAATTCTACTAGATAATAGTATCTGTCAGTTGTATAAAGCAAATGCAGACCTTCACAATTTTCAGTTACTTAGTCACAATTGAAAAATATGCTGTCTTGCTGATAAAGAACAACTGTTGAATGCAAAGGTTAGTGCCAAAAAGTCTGAAAATGCGTCATCCTGTGCATCCGGTGCTACAATTGGCAAATTAATCACTTAAAATAGTACAATAAAATGACCTAGTTTTAAAATCCAGCAGTTAAATAAGCATGAATTCATTGTATGCCATCAAATACAACAAAAAAAGTAATTATTTTTAATAATTAGGTATATTAGAAATATGTAAAATCTACAAAAAGAGAGTGATATCTGTTTTTTAATAGATGTTGGAGAGTTAAATGATTTCATTTTTTTTATGCCACTTAGAACGCTGCTGTTCTTTACAGAGAAATCCTACTCTCTTTTTTTCAGGTTTTTAGTTTATTATACCTACATTTTGAAACATTGTGATAGCACCACTGTTGTAATTTACTGATAAAATACCAGATCTTACAAACAAATCTATATTTTGGAGATATAATATTATCTAATAATATTCAATATCTAATGCTTTGATTAGATTATTAATCCCTTAAAGAAGAAATATGCATGACAAAGAAAGGTATTCATACCAGAGAACTAGGGACATGGAAGTGTTAGCAATGGAAATATTAGAGTGCTATGGTATTAGTGGGTGTTACATATAGTATACTAAGTCAGCCAATACATTGTTCCTACCATCCGTATTCAATGATCAGTCCTGCCCTTATAGCTGGTGTCACTGGTCATTCAAAAAAAAACCCAACCGGCTGGCTGTACACAAGTCATTTGATATATCAACTTGTGTACAACCAGCCTGCCCATACATGGATCGGAAATCGGCAGGTCCCTCTAGAATTGGTTGAATTTTATTCTATGCATGGCCGGCTTAACTCTCTACTCCACATCAATAGCATGAATACAGGTGTTGCTTAGTTTGCGGTGTTGGTATATGACTAACTAAACTTTGAGAGAAATGCATCCTGGAGGGAAGGCTAATGAAAGCTGATTTGTGCTTTATTATTATGGATTACTGTACATCAATGCTCTTTCCATTATGTAAACATTCACAGTGGTATTGAATATCAAAAGTGTTGTTTGAATCTGGAAACTTTAGATAAATCTTTCCAAAATTAAAATATGAACTCCTTTTTAACCACTTGACCTCTGGAAGATTTCCCCCCTTCATGACCGGGCCACTTTTTGCAATGCGGCACTGCGTTAATTTAACTGACAATTGCGTGGTCATGCAATGCTGTACCCAAATAAAATTTATGTCATTTTTTTCCCACAAATAGTAGATGGTATTTGTTCACCACTTTTTTTATTGTTTGCGCTATAAACAAAAAAAGACAATTTTGAAAAACGTTTTTTACTTTCCGCTATAAAACATATCCAGTAAAAAAATAGAAAAAAATCTAATTTCTTCATTTGTTCTGCTACATGTTTTTGGTAAAAAAAAATCTCAATAAGCGTATATTGATTGGTTTATGTGAACGTTATAGCATCTACAAACTATGGGATAGATACTGGAATTTTATTTTTCTTTTAGACTGCTTTCACACTGAGGCGCTTTACAGGTGCTTTAGCGCTAAAAATAGCACCTGCATAGCGCCTGTAAAGAGCCTCTCCTCCCACTCCAGTGTGAAAGCCCGAGTGCTTTCACACTGGAGCGGTGCACTTGCATACCACTCCTAAAGCGCCCCTGCCCATTGAAATCAATGGGCAGCGGCGCCAAACTGCCGGCAAAGTGCCACGGCGGCGCTTTACGGGCGGTTTTAATCCTTTGTTGGCTGCTAGCGGGGGTTAAGAGCGTCCCGCTAGCGGCTGAATAGCGCTGCTAAAACGAAGGTAAAGCACCGCTAAAAATAGCGGCGCTTTAACGCCGATGCCCCCAATGCCCCAGTGTGAAAGCAGCCTTATACTAGTAATGGCGATCAGTGACTTATAGCAAGACTGCGATTTTGAATTAACTGCGAACAATTGGATACTAAGTGACACTCTTGACACTTTGCAGGAACCAGTGACACTAATACAGTGATCAGTGCTAAAAATATGCACTATCACTGTACTAATGACACTTGCTGGGAAGGGGTTAAACATCTAGGGCGATTAAAGGGTTAAATGTGTGCCTAGCCAGTGTTAGTGTTTGCCATGTGTGCTGCATTTACTAGGGGAAGAGGTGGATTTAAATCCCTGCTTTGCAGAAACACAAAATCCACCCCTGCCCCCCTGTCAGAACAGAACTCTGCCTTGTTTACATAGGCAGAACTCCATTCTGAGTCTCAGCCCAACGATCAGCAAGTACCGGTGGACACTGAGTGCCCAGCACCCCGCAGATCGCCTTCTGCTGTGAATGTTAGGCTAACATGCATAGTTTTGACTAAGGGAAGTTTCAAATCAAATGCAACTAAAAGCTCCCACTGAAGGTTTCTTGCGTGAAATATTTATAAATAAATAGGAATAGCTGAAATCTATGTATTGGCAAATAATTTTTATTTTGTGAGGAAATATGAGCAAACGTCTTCACATAGATGTTATGGTAATTGGCAGGAATGTCCTACATTTATTAAAGCTCCAGGGAGTTATTTCCACAGTTCAAAGTGGATGAATATTACATAGATACAGCAGATGAATCGTGCATCAGTTTGTTCCTAACTGTGTAATGGCCCAAAGGACATCTTCACTAGGGTAAATATAATGAATTAATAATCATCTGACACACATCAATAAGAATTGGTAGACCAAATTACATTTTTATGTGTAGTTATGTAACAGCACCGTGACCTTACCAGAACAGGTTTTGTAGTTATTAAGTGAAAAAATGTTTGGCTATGCTGCAGCTTGATTGCTGACAAAGCAAAGTCATGCCTTACCCAAGGAAGTGTTATTAATGTACAATTGTGCAGCAGCACAGAGGTCCAAGTAAATACAGTAAATGCATGTCTCAAAATCTGTCTGCTTTGGAAACTTGTCATGATAGAAATTTTATTTCTGAAAACACTAGGTGCATGTCTGTCATGCTAATTATTTTGCTTCCATACTATAAAGTCGCTGGCTTGAAACGAGTATACAAAAATAGGATGTCAACAGCCGCGGCTGTGGCTTCTGGAAATGGGAACAGGATACCTGTCAAAGACTTTTGGGTGGAACTCCCTTTTAAGAGAGCCTGTCACTTTGCTAATTTAGGACACCATTGCAGGTTCTTTAAAGAAACCCTGCATCTGCTGATAGTTATCTTGGCCATGCTTCCTTGGCTCTCCAATTGCTGCACCAGAGCTCTTATTAAATACCCTCTCCTTCTGGGTATAGAGAAGCATGTAACCTCTGGACACTACGTGACTCGGAACAAAAGTTTGCCAATCCCAGGGGCAAGCTAGCTGAATTAATAAATGAATACATGAACATAAGGGAGTCGATCAACCATGCAATTCCAAACTGCAACCACAACATGTGAGGACATCATTAGAAGGCAAGACAAGCAAACAACAAGGAAAATAACTACACTAATATTTAGTTAAAACAACAAAACCTTTTAAAGTGTGCAGTGTCTTTAACAGTGGTTACAATAAATATGAAACACTGTCGCGCTACTATTTATAAACAATTGTGTATAAAGTGAAATAAAGCCGCTAGCATAAACAGTATAGTGAACTGCACAAATAGGTGAGGAAATTTATAAATAAATGCAGCGCTAATATGTAACAAGGTGCAACAGTGAAGTGTCACTGAAAATGTGAAAATAAAGCTGGTGGTGACTTATAAGTCAGACATCAGTGTAAACAATCGGGAACAAAAGTAAAATAAAACATTTTTCACAAATAAGGAAGCAATAAATGAAATGTCCATTCAGAGTGCACAGGAGAGATACCGCAGAGTGCCATAAGTGTAAGGGAGCAGAAGGAATGTTTTACATATGGTATGGGATTGCCCTATACGGATACGGCCTCTGTGGTCCAAGGTGACTGAGTTCATTTCTGAGCATTTTGCCCTCCTGAATATATGCTCCCCCTTATGGTGCCTCCTGGGAGTTTTTGACCTTAATGTGCATACTAAATTGTTCCTCGGACTGCTGTACTTTGGAGTGCAGAAATTGATCGCCCGAAGATGGATTTATGACAAACAACTAACTTCATGTGAATGAAGATAGTAAATGCAGATGTACTTCTCTATAAGATGACATATGAGACAAGGGGGGCCCCCAAGAAGTTCAGAAAGGTATTATTTAGGTGGATTGATTCCAAAAATACCCTAAAGGAGGATGGGGAACAGAGCAGTGGAGGTAGCTAAGTGAAGAAAGTGGTGAAGAAGAGTACTGTGGAGGACGAGAGTATGCATACAATAAACTGGAAAGATCAAAACTGGAGGGGGGGGGAACTGAACTCATCTTTATGTTTGAAGTTTTGTCCTTATGGTTGATGTCAATTGTTTTGACATCATGTTGTATAATAATAATAATTAAAAAAAAGAGAGCAAAACTAATGTTGAAAGAATTAAAGGCGATCTCAGGAGAGATTACATCAGCAATATTAAAGATATTACAGTAGAGAGAAAGTCATATGTACATACTGTCATTTATCCCAACCTTAATACTTGATGTATGTGATGTAATATTTCAATATGCTAAATAAAAACTTTTTTGAAAAAAAAAAAAAAGAGATCGTGGCCAGCGCATTTTCGGTAGGATTAGAAAAAAAAACTTTTTTTAGTATCAGCGTCAGTTAGTGTCAATAAGAAAAAAATAAAATACAATAAACTGGAAAGATCAAAACTGGAGGGGGGGGGGGGGGACTGAGAGACATTTATCACCAAATCACATCCCAAATTGACCTGAAAAAAAGAAGGCATCTGGAATTACTAAGTTACAATATGTAAAGTTTTACTAACACATGTCAAAGTTCCAAAACCGTGTTCTGGTGTTAGCATTTGTTTTATCCTATGTCATGAAGGGGTTCAAATGTTAAAGTGTTACTAAACCCACAATAGTAAAATCAGTCTGTATATGCAGTAAAGCATGCTTGTTATATACTGTGGAACTTAAGGGGTTAATCCTCTGCATTGTGTAAAAAGGCTGTTTGATACTGTCTTCTATTCCTCCCCTTCTTCCACTGTTCCCAAACTATTTCCTGAATAGAACAGAGGCTGGAGGGACACGCTGAACATGCTCAGTTTGGTGTGTATTGCTAGAGGGTTTTTTCGTCTTGGGAGAGTGCATGTGATCAGCACTGCCCAGACCGAGGGTCAGAGGTCCTGCAGCCTCATAGGACAGTCAGAGGAGAATGAAAACTCCTCGTACAAGCTTTAACCAGACACTCATAGAAGTCAAAAGACTGCTATAAAGGGAGAAAGGTTGGTGCCATGACTGTCGGATAAAACATCAATTTATTGTTGCATGTGGACAACAATCAAAAAAGCCAACCCATTTCGGCCATCAGGCCTTAATCATGGCTAACACATAAGTGACACAAAACAGCTTGAATAGTGTAGACTAAATCACATGATTAACCCTAAGGGTCACATGACCCCAAAAAGGGGTGGCAGCAAATATCAAAACATACAGAAAAACACAAAATAGAGCACTATAAGCTCTAATGGGCGATATGTATTGGCATTGCTTAATTGTCTCAAAGCTTCAGCGCGATATTGTCCAGCGCTGTACACCACCACTGCACCACCCTTATCAGCCTCCCTAATGACCAATTCATTATTCTCTTGCAAATGTATAAAGTTACATAGTAGGTGAGGTTGAAAAAAGACACAAGTCCATCAAGTCCAACCTATGTGTGTGATTATATGTCAGTATTACCTTGTATATCCCTGTATGTTGTGGTCATTGCCCCCCGCTGAGACCACCACCTGTGGAAAGGAATTCCACATCCTTGCCACTCTTACAGTAAAGAACCCTCTATGAGTTTATGGTTAAACCTCTTTTCTTCTAATTTGAATGAGTGAGCATGTGTCTTCTTAAACTCCCTTCCGTGAAAAAGTTGTATCCCTATTGTGGGGTCACTAGTACGATATTTGTAAATTGAAATTATATCCCCTCTCAAGCGTCTCTTCTCCAGAGAGAATACATTTGCAACCTTTCCTCATAACTAATATCCTCCAGATCCTTTATTGGCATTGTTGCCCTTCTTTGTACTCGCTCCATTTCCAGTACATCCTTACTGAGGACTCGTGCCAAGAACTGGACAGCATACTCCAGGTGCGGCCGGACCAGAGTCTTGTAGAGCGGGAGAATTATTGCTTTATTCCTGGAGTTAATCCCTTTTTTAATGCATGCCAATATTCTGTTTGCTTTGTTAGCAGCAGCTTGGCATTGCATGCCATTGCTGAGCTTATTATCTACTAGGACTCCCAGGTCCTTTTCCATCCTAGGTTCCCCCAGAGGTTCTCCCCCTAGTGTATAGATTGCATTCATATTTTTGCCTCCCTAATGCTTTATTTTACATTTTTCTACATTAAACCTCATTTGCCATGTAGTTGCCCACCTCATTAATTTGTTCAGATCTTCTTGCAAGGTTTCCACATCCTAGGAAAAGTTATTGCCCTGCTTAGCTTAGAATCATCCACAAATACAGAGATTGAACTGTTTACCCCATCCTCCAGGTCGTTTATGAACAAATTAAATAGGATTGGTCCTAGCACAGAACCCTGTGGGACCCCACTACCCACCCATGACCATTCCGAGTATTCCCCATTTATCACCACCCTCTGAATTCGCCCTTGTAGCCAGGTTTCAATCCATGTACTCACCCTATGGTCCATGCCAACGGACCTTATTTTGTACAGTAAACATTTATGGGGAACTGTGTCAAATGCGTTTGCAAAATCCAGATACACCACGTCTATGGGCCTTCCTTTATCTAGATGGCAACTCACCTCCTCATAGAAGGTTAAAAGATTGGTTTGGCAGGAACGATTCTTCATGAATCCATACCGATTACTGCTAATGATACCATTTTAAAAAGATATGCTGTATATATAAAGGGCACAAAGGAATCAGTACAACAATCAGATGTCAAATTAATAATATACACTGTGTATCTTGTTAATAAAGTGCACAATAAAATAAACCATCAGAAATGTCCTTAATAATCATATGTGAACAAATCTTCTTGTGTATGCTCCAACACTGTGAAAAATAAAGTGCACACGTGCTTCAATAAACTTGCTTAAAGTGCTTCACCCAAAGTGATAACAAAATGCGCTCACCAGATCACCTCAGCCACACAGTGACCTCAAAGCATGACTAATGGGAAGGACTCCTTCATTCAGTGCTGTAGCTCCTTTGTGCATCCCATTCCAATCAAGCAATCATATATGGAGGAAGCTGGAACCCAATTCACTTTGCAGGTATACAAATGTAGGTGTATTCACCTTTCCACTGCATATAATAAACTTGCATCCAGTGCATATATCAACTTGCATCAAGTAGGTCCGTGAAATAGCTCCCCAACAAAGAGCCACAGAAGGCAGGATATAGTGTAATACTGCTTTGTTTTATTGCTTAAAAAGAGCACTTATAGTCCAGCATTAAATCACAAACAATCCGCTCAGGAGGAAGCAGAAACCAGTCAGACGCCAGTATAAAACTTGCAATGTGTGTGGTGCATCTCAGCTGTGCAAGCAATAGTATAGGGCTCCTATGGTTGTAATGCCCTGTACACACGGTCGGACATTGATCGGACATTCCAACAACAAAATCCATGGATTTTTTCCGACGGATGTTTGCTTAAACTTGTCTTGCATACACACGGTCACACAAAGTTGTCGGAAAATCTGATCGCTCTGAACGCGGTGACTTAAAACACGTATGTCAGGACTATAAATGGGGCAGTAGCCAATAGCTTTTGTTTCTTAATTTATTCTGAGCATGCGTGGCACTTTGTGCGTCAGATTTGTGTACACACGATCGGAATTCCCGACAACGGATTTTGTTGTTGGAAAATTTTATAGCAAGCTCTCAAACTTTGTGTGTCAGAAATTCCTATGGAAAATGTGTAATGGAGCCTACACACGGTCGGAATTTCCGACAACAAGGTCCTATCACACATTTTCCATCGGAAAATCCTATCATGTGTACAGGGCATAAGTGTCAGGCCTCACACCGTTTTCATTACTAAAATCTTGTATATAGTCCCTTATCATCCCCAAGAGCTTGCATACTATTGATGTTAGGCTAACTGCTAACTGGTCTGTAAGTGGTTGTAAAGACAGAAGGTTTTTTTTTATCTTAATGTATTCTATGCATTAAGATAAAAAGCCTCCTGTGTGCAGCAGCCGCTCCAGCACCCCCTAAGGCTCGGTTCACACTGGGGCGACTTGGGATCCGACTTGTACGTCCTCAAGTCGCCCCAAGTCGCTCCAGAAATAGTTTCAATGGGAGTTAACGCTAGCGTCTTAATAGACACTACTGAAGTCGCTCCGACTTCAGAGCGTACTCCCTGTACTACTTTGATCCGACTTTGATCCGACTTCAGCCTATTGACTATCATTGAAGTCGGATCGCCGTCTCGCATGATCCGACTTCGGCATGCGACTTGTGCTCAAATGATCTTGAGGGGAACTCCGCGCCAAATTTTAAATAAAAATCCGGCATGGGTTCCCCCTCCAGGGGCATACCAGGCCCTTGGGTCTGGTATGGACCTTGAGGAGAACCCCCTACGCCGAAAAAACGGCGTGGGGGGTCCCCCCAATCCATACCAGACCCTTATCCGAGCACGCAGCCCGGCCGGACAGGAATGGGGGTGGGGACGAGCGAGCGCCCCCCCCCTCCTGAACCGTACCAGGCCGCATGCCCTCAACATGGGGGGTTTGGTGCCTTGGGGGAGGGGGGCGCGCTGCGGCCCCCCCACCCCAAAGCACCTTGTCCCCATGTTGATGAGGACAAGGGCCTCTTCCCGACAACCCTGGCCGTTGGTTGTCGGGGTCTGCGGGCGGGGGGCTTATCGGAATCTGGGAGCCCCCTTTAATAAGGGGGCCCCCAGATCCCGGCCCCCCACCCTATGTGAATAGGTATGGGGTACATGGTACCCCTACCCATTCACCTAGGGAAAAAAAGCGTCAATAAAAAACACAGTACACAGGTATTTAAAATAATTTATTAGGCAGCTCCGGGATCTTCTTCCGACTCCGGGGGTCTCTCCGGCGTCTTCTCCCGGTGTCCGCATCTTCTGCCGGCTCCACCGCTATCTTCTGGCGCTCTTTTGCCAGCGGTGGTCCGGACCTCTGGATCATCTTCTTCCCTCTTCTCTTCCAGAGATGTTGACACGACGCTCTCCCCAGCCAGAATGGTTTCTGTGCGCTCTGCAAGGGACTTATATAGGCGGTGACCCCGCCCCCTTATGCCGTCACAGTCCCTGGGCATGCTGGGTCTGTGACGTTTTAGGAGGCGTGGTCACCGGGTGATGACCACGCCCCCTTATGACAGCACAGCCCCAGCATGCCCTGGGACAGTGACCTCATAAGGGGGCGGGGTCACCGCCTATATAAGTCCGTTGCGGAGCGTTCAGAGACCATTCCAGCTGGAGAGAGCGTCGTGTCAACATCTCTGGAAGAAAAGAAGAAGGCAGAAGTCCGGACCACCGCTAGCAATTGAGCTGCAGAAGATAGCGGAGGAGCCGGCAGAAGATGCGGACACCGGGAGGAGACGGCGGAGAGACCCCCGAAGTCGGAAGAGGACCCCCGAAGTCGGAAGAAGATCCCGGAGCTGCCTAATAAATTATTTTAAAAAACCTGTGTACTGTTTGTTTTATTGACGCTTTTTTCCCCTAGGTGAATGGGTAGGGGTGCCATGTACCCCATACTCATTCACATAGAGTGGGGGGCCGGGATCTGGGGGCCCCCTTATTAAAGGGGGCTCCCAGATTCCGATAAGCCCCCCGCCCGCAGACCCCGACAACCAACGGCCAGGGTTGTCGGGAAGAGGCCCTTGTCCTCATCAACATGGGGACAAGGTGCTTTGGGGTGGGGGGGCCGCAGCGCGCCCCCCTCCCCCAAGGCACCAACCCCCCATGTTGAGGGCATGCGGCCTGGTACGGTTCAGGAGGGGGGGCACTCGCTCGTCCCCACCCCCATTCCTGTCCGGCCGGGCTGCGTGCTCGGATAAGGGTCTGGTATGGATTGGGGGGACCCCCCACGCCGTCCTTTCGGCGTAGGGGGGTTCCCCTCAAGATCCATACCGGACCCAAGGGCCTGGTATGCCCCTGGGGGGGAACCCATGCCGGATTTTTATTTAAAATTTGGCGCGGAGTTCCCCCTAAAGATTCATACCAAACACAGTGGCGGGGATCCAAGTCGGATCCCCGTTCATTGAAAGTCGGATCCACAAGTCGTGTTGAAGTCGGGTTGAAGTCGCGTTGCAAAGTCGCGTTGAAGTCGTGTTGCCCCTGTGTGAATCGAGCCTAAGGTCTCATGCACACTGGATGTTTTTAAAGCTGCTGTTTTTGACTTCAGACATTTTTTTCTGCAGCCAATAAACTCTCCAGCATATTATCCTATGTGTCTATGCACAAATAGGCTGTTATCAGTAGTTTTTGGCAGGGGCGTTTTCTGGCTGGAAATAAGGTGAAAAAGCTTAAAAACACCAACAAATGCTGAAAAATTTGGCTATTCAGCATGTATCAGCATTTTTGAGGCATAAGCTTTTGTGGGAGTATAATTTTGTTTAAAAAAAGCTAAAAAACGCTACTGCAAAAATGCTGAAAAACTTACTCTACAGCTACAGCTTTCTACAGCTAACGCTACTGGCTTTTTTTTATAACGTCCAGTGTACATGAGGACTAATACTTACCTTAGCCCCCCTCTATGTCCAGCGATGTCCACAAGTGTGTCAGCCGTCCAAGACTCTCCCTTCTGAGTAGCTAAGTCACAGCAGCATCGACATTGGCTCCCACTGCTGTCGATCAAAGTTAGTCAGCCAATCAGAAGAAAGATGGGGCAGCTCCATGTCTAAATAGATACATAGAGCTGTGACTTGGATCGGGTGCCCCCATAGCAAGCTGCTTGCTGTTGGGGCACTTGACAGGAGGGAGGGGCCAGGAGCACCAGAAAGGAACCCGAGAAGAGGAGGATCCGGGCTGCTCTGTGCAAATCCACTGCAACAGAGCAGGTAAGTATAACATGTTTGTTATTTTTATTAAAAAAAAAAACTTTACAATCACTTTAATGGCATTAAACTCTTTCCTAATTAGGTTGAGTCTATGGGGGTTGCCAGTATGTGTTTTCAAAACAAGGAGTTCTTTTTCAATTATTTCTTGGAATGTTTCAACTGCTAAACCTCTCGCATGGACAGGATAAAAATATCTCCCTTCTCCACATTATTACTCCTTACACCATGCATGCCTTGTGAGGATTCTGAATAAAGCTGATCCAAAGTCAATCTAGTGGATAAATCCTGAAAAGAAGTGAAACTATTGCTATCAGAGCTATGTGTAAGCACCCTATTATCCTGCTCAATTTCTAGTGTAGCATCTGTCTCACTGCTACCATCCTCACTGTCATTAAAGAAATGTTTTCGTAATAATATATTTCTAGTGAATTTATTGACAATGAGGAGGGTAGAAGAGACATTGAAGTGAAAGGTTGGGGCAAAAGACAGGACCCTTGGTAGCAAGGAAAGATCAGAATCAGTCTTCTGTGTCTTTTTTTCTTTTGTCTTTTGCTGACCGTGGATGTTTAAAATAGCTTAGGGGTGGATCGTGTTTTGTCATTTCACTCGCACCATCATTCCATGAGAAAACAGAGCTTACTGAACTTCTCGAATCTGAAGTGGACTCAGCTCCTCAATGAATAGCGAACACAAATAATTCAGTAAGTGACTGGGTAATGCAAATAATAACGACAGTCCATGACATTAGGCAATTATGGAGATATATACTTTTTCAGTATACTTTTTCAGTATATTTGATGCTGTTCCTTTTTTATTTTTGTGATACGTTTTTATATACATTTATGTACAATTGTATGCTTATAGTGCTCTTTTTTGTATTTTTCTGTATGTTTTGATATTTGCCGCCATCCCTTTTTTGTGTCATGTGACCCTTGGGGTTGACCATGTGATTTAGTCTACACCTATTTAAGCTGTTTTGTGTCACTTTTTTGTTAGCCATGATTAAGGCCTGATGGCCGAAAAGCGTTGGCTTTTTTGACTGTTGTTTGCATGCAATAATAAAAAGTTGTTTTAGCCAACTTCCATGGCACCAGCCTTTCTCCCTTTTTTGCATGGATTACATAGATGTTTGCAGAGACTTCCCAGGAGTGCTGTGTTCTTGAGGCTGACCAGGCATAACACAGGAGGTAGTAGCTCTGATGCACTTATTTCATAAGACTTCTATTTGCTGCTGATGAGAAAAGGTACTTAGTAGTTTATATTTACTACAATAATGCATTTCCATGTTCTGTGAACTGTGGGAGACCAGATATAGTGAATGCAGTGTCCTGGGTTTAGTAACACTTTAACAGAGATACAGAGATTACCTTATAAAAGTTACAGCTAGTGAGTTGTCCTTGTCCCAAATAAATAGTACAAAGATGTGTGGAAGTAGGAGGAGAAGATGATTGGGAGGGTGGGCAGAGGGCAGGAGGCTAATATCTAAATAAAATCAACCCCACTTCTAGTGATCCATGCCATTTTTCTCCCTTTTTAATCTGTTTTTTCTGGCAATGTTTCGATCAGAAATTTGAGAAATAGATTGCTGAAAAAAATAAAACAGAGATATAACACCCATATTAACACATCAGCTGTTCCCTCCGCCCAAATATGTTTTGGAGGAGTTATGACCTTTACATACAAATATGTTATAATATCCTATCCCCCCAAATTATTATGATTACTGTTTTATTTTCTGTTCTGCTCATGCCAGTTTAAGCTGTCAGTGACATTATACAAGTATTTGCTCTACCTGCAATCAACAACATGTCGCTGTGCTAATTTGTGGGTGTCTGTAGAAACAGGTGCATGACTAGTCTCAGGAGTAGCAAGGAGTATAATCTTGCATGTTCTCCATAATATCTTGTACTAGATATAATATCTTTCACTGGATTCCTACATTTGTATTCAAGGATAATGACAAATGGGACAAAAAGCCTGATTAATTGTACAATTTTGCAAATGTATACGTTTCCGATTGCACATTAAAATGCAGAATATTTATTACATTAACAGCAATACTTGCCTTACTCGCATATCATCTAAAGTCATGATAGTTTTAACAATTTGCTATTTCAAAAAATGTCAGTAAGCAAGAGGAATTTCTGAATTAGTTAAAGCTGAACTCCAGCCTCACAGTTGTGCAAGCTCCTGCAATTTCATAAAATTGTATACTCTGATTTATCTGCACACTGTGAGTATCTCAAAGTGTGTATTAAAAGCTGCAGCAAGTTAGATAGAAACCACTGTAACGAGCCTCCTCTGCAGCTATTGAATCAGATTGCAACGTCTGATGTTTCGGTCATCCAATGCTCCGGGATTAGAACTACAGCTCTGTGCCGTTCTAACCCAGTTGTGATAGCTCAGAACAAACACCAGGCAGGCTGTATGTAAGTTCAACCAGGACTCTATCTTTATTGACAAAATACAGGCTTTTATATACTCAAAGTGTAGGTGCAGACCTCCTGCTCATATTACTCTAACAATACAGCTGTAACCTAATTAACCTAATTAACATGAGCTAATTAACTAATCCCTTTAGACAGACTAGATGACTCAGACATGACCGTTAGGCCAGACTGGCCGTCTTGTAGTTCAGAAAATCCAATCAACATTATCACAATCAACATAGACTCTTCTTCACACAATAGCAGAGTTAATTAACACAAATAACAATGGGGATCTAATGACTCTTAGATCCCATAGTAGACTTATTTACAATACACATTTTAGCAGACAATAGACAGACAGGTGTTGGAATTTACATCAGCATCTCCAAACAGTATCTGTCCCAGCATTATGAATCAGCCACTATTCCAATATGGCAAATCCAGAGTCCCCAGACATACAGCTCACAAAGAGCACCGTTCCCCCAAATGCAAGGGCCCCCGATCGATCGGCAAGAGGCTAGCATACAGTCCCCTCCAAAAGTCTCTTTCCTGGCTAGGTCTGTCACATTTCTCCCCTTTCGGCAGGAGACTAACACAGGAGGAGACCCCAGACGGGTTGACTCCGAAGTTAGTCAGTAGTTCCAGTCCTCTAATGCCTGTACCCACACAGTACCCCAAACAAATTGTTCCAAACAAAGTATTACTCACCCAGCCAACCTCTCTTAGAGAACATATCTGCCGCTGGGGAGAGGCCTGGACTGGCCCTTCTCCCTGGAGTCCTTTCTGCCGCTGGAGAGAAGACAGGGTGTCTGGGCTCACTCCGTCATGCTGTTGTGGATCTGGGCTGACTGCCCAGCATCCCTGGGGTATACAGGTGGAGACTGAAGTCCCATCCACCTTCACAGGACATCCATCCTCTGTTAGTTGAGGGCAGAGTCCAGCAGTACTCGGCCCTGTTGCCAGCCCTTCTGCTGGAAACCCCACACCATCTGCTCCGGCTAACTGTTGGGGAGGGACGACGAACACCTCCTCTCCCTTCTCCCCCTGTATCCTGATCTGCTGCTGGGAAGTGACCACCTCCTTCTCACCCTGAACCTCCGGAACTGACGCAGGTGTAGGGCAGAGATCTTGGACCCTCTGTCCGGTTGCCAGCGCTTCAGCTGGGGAAGTTCCTTGTAACTTCACAGATACTTCTGTTGGTGCTGGGCAGAGCATAGTGAAGTTTGGCCCTAATAACAGCTCCTCTTCTGCTGGAGGCTCACCAGGTTGTTCTTCCTCAGCAGAAAAGTCTATCAAATCCCCTGTCTCTGCAACTGGTGTCTGGGGATAAAGGTTCACCATCTCCTGTCCCTGGAACCCAGAAGATGCTATCAGTGCTGGGCAGAGCACAGTGAAGTTTGGCCCTAATAACAGCTCTTCTTCTGCTGGAGGCTCACCAGGTTGTTCTTCCTCAGCAGAAAAGTCTATCAAATCCCCTGTCTCTGCAACTGGTGTCTGGGGATAAAGGTTCACCATCTCCTCTCCGTGGAACCCAGAAGATGCTATCAGTGCTGGGCAGAGGTTAGCAGAGCTCTGCCCTGTTGTCAGCACTTCAGGTTTGGGGACAGCAATCTTCAGATTTTCCACTGCCGATTCTCTGGCATTTTGCTGGACAGGCACATTCCTCCATCCAAGATCATCCAATGCAGAAACAGGTTCATCAAGGTCAGTCAGCACTTGCTGCATCCGCCATAAGACCTCCGCCTTCATAGCTGCGGGGGCAGGTTGGCAAAGTACACCTTTACTCTGCCACATTGTAAACTCTTCAGCCAGGATTTCAGAGTTGTCAACTGGTATTTCATGATAGTCCCAGGCAAAGGGAGCACCACCCTGCTGCTGAGCAGAGTCTAACAGCTGTTTGTAGGCGATCTCCAACTCCCATTCCTGAACGGCCAGAAACTCCAAATCTTCCAGTGCCCAGTGCACTTCTGAGACATTCAGTCTCTGCTCTCTGTGCTCCATTATTTCCTCCAAACGCCACTCCCGATCACTTCCAAAGTCAGGGTCCCTGGACAGCCTCCAGTATAACAATCCCAGGCCATCGTAGTCAAAGCCTTCCGTGGGGCTGTCATCCGCTGTCCATGGGCACACTTGGGCTACATACCACTGGAGGGCTCTGTAGCTCTCGTCCAACTGCATTTCTGCCCGGATCAGCCTGCTTAACTCGGCTGTCCACTCCTGGTTCGGCTGTTCCCCCAAAAACAGCATTCGCACTTCATACTGCGACCAGTACCTCACATGGATGGAGGGGAGAACTTTTCCCTGGTGTCGCTGCTCACGGGCTAGCGCTTCCTTCCAGAGTTCACAGCGGATAGAATCAAACCATCCTAGCAGGACCTGCTCTGATACTGGTCCTCTGTGCTGTATCTCCTTCTCTTGCAACCTCCTTCTGAATTCCTCATCCATGGTGGCTGGTATCTCTCTTCTGCTGCTATCCTCCTACCTTACATCCAGGTCATGGTTTGGATGTGTTCACTGCAAGGAAGCACGATCCCACCATTCCCTCCACGGCTCTCAAGTAAGTCTTTCAGCGTGGCTCTCCTGCAGGCTGGTTTGGAGTGTCCCAGTAAGTGGAGAGCAAATCCCACTGCTGCCAACCAATGTAACGAGCCCCTTTGCTCGCTCGGTTCCACTCTCCCGACACTCCTCTGCAGCTATTGAATCAGATTGCAACGTCTGATGTTTCGGTCATCCAATGCTCCGGGATTAGAACTACAGCTCTGTGCCATTCTAACCCAGTTGTGATAGCTCAGAACAAACACCAGGCAGGCTGTATGTAAGTTCAACCAGGACTCTATCTTTATTGACAAAATACAGGCTTTTATATACTCAAAGTGTAGGTGCAGACCTCCTGCTCATATTACTCTAACAATACAGCTGTAACCTAATTAACCTAATTAACATGAGCTAATTAACTAATCCCTTTAGACAGACTAGATGACTCAGACATGACTGTTAGGCCAGACTGGCCGTCTTGTCGTTCAAAAAATCCAATCAACATTATCACAATCAACATAGACTCTTCTTCACACAATAGCAGAGTTAATTAACACAAATAACAATGGGGATCTAATGACTCTTAGATCCCATAGTAGACTTATTTACAATACACATTTTAGCAGACAATAGACAGGTGTTGGAATTTACATCAGCATCTCCTAACAGTATCTGTCCCAGCATTATGAATCAGCTACTATTCCAATATGGCAAATCCAGAGTCCCCAGACATACAGCTCACAAAGAGCACCATTCCCCCAAATGCAAGGGCCCCCTATCGATCAGCAAGAGGCTAGCATACAGTCCCCTCCAAAAGTCTCTTTCCCGGCTAGGTCTGTCACAACCACCATGTAATAAATCCGGAACAGTTTTATTTGAAAATTGGGATTGTTGGGCCAATCAGTTGTTAAATCAGGTTTGGGAGTCTCCAAACAAAAACAAGACATTCAGATGAGATAGTAGATCCTAATCTTTGTAAAATATAAGGTGCTTTATTCATCACATCAAAAGATAGTCAGTAGTGAGATGTTGTGAGATGTTCATTTTCATATTCTTAGTTCCATAATTGAAATTGAAGAGATCGGCATAGTATTGGATGTTATAAAGATAGTTTATAGAGTTGTTTACTTTAAAGGTGTGCTCCAGGTATTATCTCTGGAAAAGACACATATATTTACACAGTATATATATCTATATATATTTAAATATCTAAATATATTTCTAAAGGTGCAATTAACATGAAATGTTCACCGCATGTCGTTAACAACCCATGCAATCCACGCATACAAAGAAACCAAAACAAATACGTTCAGAAATTAAGTTATGTGTAATAAAATGGAATTACACAGGAAACAAGTATTGAACACGCTAACTGAATTTATGTAATACTTTGTGCCAAATCCTTTGTTGGTAATGACAGCTTCACGATGCCTCCTGTATGGAGAAACTAGTCGCATGCATTGCTCATGTGTGATTTTGGTCCATTCTTCCACACAGGTACTGTGGGCCTCTTCTATGAACTCTGATTTTTAGCTCTTTCCATAGATTTTTTATTATATTCAAGTCAGGTGATTGGCTGGACCATTCTAGCAGCTTTATTTTCTTTCTTTGAAACCAATTGAGAGTTTCCTTGGTTTTGTGTTTGGGATCATTGTCTTGCTGAAATTTCCACCCTTGTTTCATCTTCATCATCCTGGAAGATGGCAGCAGATTTTTTATCAAGAATGTCTTGGTACATTTTTCCATTCATCCTTCCTTCAGTGGCATGAAGTTTGCCAGTAAGGTATGCTGAAAAACAGCCTCACACATGATGTTCCCACCTCAAAACTTCACTGTTGGTAAGATGTTTTAGAGGTGATGTGCAGTGCCATTTGACCTCCAAACATGGTATTATGGCATCCAAAGAGTTCAATTTTGGTCTCATTTGACCAGACTATAGTCTCCCAGTATTTCACAGCCTTGTCTAAATGTTGTGCAGCAAACATTAAACGAGCTTCAACATGCTTTTTCTTAAGCAATGGAGTCTTGTTTAGTGAGCGTGCACACAGGTCATGGCAGTTGAGTGCATTACTTATTGTTTTCTTTAAACCTGCTAATTCCAGGTCTTTCTAAAGCTCTCCACAAGTAGTCCTTGGCTCTTGGACAACTCTTCTGATAATTCTTTTCATTCCTCTGTCAGAAATCTTGTGAGGAGCACCTGGACATGGCCATTTATGGTGAAATTATGTTCTTTCCACTTCTGGATTATGGCCCTAACAGTGCTCACTGGAACATTCAGAAGTTTAGAAATCTTTCTGTAACCAATGTCATCAGTATGTTTTGCAACAATAAGGTTGCAAAGGTCTTGAGAAAGCTCTTTGCCTTTACCCATCATGAGATTGGGTAATGAGACACCTTGTTAGAGGCCATCAGTTGAGACTGAACCAGTTAATATTATTTTGCAGGGGCAGGATTGCTTTCTAATTACTGATAGATTTCAGCTGGTGTCTTGGCTTTTCATTCCTTTTTACAACTCCCTTTCTTCATGTGTTCAATACTTGTTCCCTGTGTGATTCCATTTTATTACACGTAACTTGATTTTTGAACATATTTGTTTTGTTTGTATGTATGGATTGCATGGGTTGTTACTGACATGTGGTTGTCAATAGCAGCTTTAGAAATATATTTACCTAGAAAAATGGTGACATGTCCAATACTGTTAATGTGTTAATGTTGCCTTCTCTGGGATGCTGCTCTCCTAAATGGGTGTGTAGCTCAATACTTTCAGTCCTCACATTCTACTTCTTTCCCTAGCTATTTTATGAATGGAATTAGATACTGCAAATTATAGCCCCTTAAACTTTTATCGCTGTGACTAATTCCACTAAAGAATTCAGATTTTAAATTTCAAAGAGTTCCCCTTTCATTTCCAAGATCTTTTACTTTCTTTGACATATTTATTGCATATTCCCTATTTATTCCATTAAATTGAATAGGGCCTTAATTCCCCTTTTCTTGACTCTTTACCTTGTAGTGTTCTTCTGGCCCCACCTACAACGCTTCTGCTTAGTTACTATGGGTTTTCTGTATTCAAATAAACTCTCTGGGCAGAGCACAAAATGCCTGCTTCGACCACTCTAACCTGTTTTAAATTTTTAGTAACAAGCAGACACTTCAGTAGTACTATGAGCCAAGGTTGGTATGATGATGCAGCTTCCATAATGACCTATGGTCATAGTAAGTGGTTGAATGGCCCTGTGTATCATTCGGCCTGGTGGAGAAGTAAAGTTCTGTATCACAGAGTGGTGAGACTACAACCCTATTTTGTTTTTAATTTTATTGCAAAGGTAGAGTTGGGCTTTAAATAATACTATCCTTTCAGTAAACAGCTGACATATTTTTTACTGTTTCTTTTCAGTGGCTAACCATATATAAACTCAGTCAGAGACAGAACATGGTCTGAGCATTTATTCATTTCAACTATAAGAAAATCATTTGCATAATCATTTTGCCTGAGCCAGCCATTCTAAACAGTTAGCTCTTATAATTATCGACTCATCATAAATGCATTTCTGCAGGGTTACAAAATCTCAAAAAGAAAAGGGAGGCAAGCATGGATAATGGATGGCAAAGAAAGGCTGGTTAGAAATCTTTTAGTTCATCCCCTAAATATTTTATTCTTCTGTATCTAAAGAAATGGTTTTCAGATTACAGATGATAGCTTTTGGATACGGTCCTAAATTACTCTATCCCTCCAAATCCTTTCAGCCTTTGCAATTACATACTATTGTCCTATTTTAAAGCTGGCAATGTTTGATAGCATGGGCAATATACTATGTGAATATTATAAGAATGAAAAGATATTCTTTGGATTTTCAGACCAACTTACCAGCTGCAATCTCCATGGGGGTACTGTTACAGCCATATTATGCTTGTTTTGTCTGTCTTCTCTAAAACAGCTATTCCAACAGGGCAACAGCAGAAACATAACAGTACTTTTAGATACAACGTTACCAGATGTAGCAGGCAATACTGCTGTTACAGTATGTCATTTTGCATGCTTTATTTTAGTTACATGAGTTCTGGCGCTGAGAGACATTGACACTGTAAATTCCCACTGGCACAGTGATTCCTTTCTTCTTTATGTATTTATGTTAAAGTGAAACACTAGCTGAGGAAAGACATTCTTTTTAGATCAGTTATTTAAAGTCTTGTTTTTTTCCCTATAAAAATAAGCCTGGATCCTCCTCTTCTTGGGTCCCTCTTTGGTGCTTTTGGCCCCTCCCTCCTGTTGAGTGCCTCCACAGCAAGCAGCTTGCTATCGGGGAACCGGAGTCACAGCTCCCTGTGTCCATTAGGACACTGCGCCCCCGGCCCCACCCCCTCTCTCTCCTAATTGGCTAGCTGATTATGATTGTCAGCAGTGAGAGCCAGTGATGCCACTGCTGTGTTAGTCAGGAGGGCAAATCTCAGATGGCTGAGACAATTGTGGACATTGCTGGACAGGGAGGGACCTCAGGTAAGTGTTAGGGGGCTGGGGGGGGGCGGGGGGTGCTGCACACAGAAGGGTTTTTATCTTAATGCATAGAATGCATTAAGATAAAAAAACCTTCTGACTTTACAATCCCTTTAAAGTTCAAGGGTTTTAGAGAATCTCACAGTTAATTAGAAAGGTCGCCCCATTAACTTTCTTAAACTGACTGTTGAGTGGAGCGTCTGTCTAGTTGTTTGATCATTCCGAGTGCTGTAGGAAATAGGGAAAACGCTGCATCCCCAACACCCCTGTAAGCATTGCAAGTACAGGCATTTGGAAGCAATTACATTTATAGTTATAATACGATAAAATACAAGAGGATTGGGAGGGCCCTGCTCAGAAGAGCTTACAATCTAATAGGGTGGGGCAGGTGGCACTAAAGGTTGTAACTGTGGGGAATGAGCTGATGGAAGTGGTAAATGACTAGTTGGAGGCACAATAGGCTTCCCTGAGGAAATGCATTTTCAGGGATTGCCTGAAGGTAGCAAGAGCAGGGGATAGCCGTACAGGTTGAGATAGCGAGTTTCAGAGCACGGGGGAGGCTCTGGAGAAATCCTGGAGATGAGCATGGGAGGAGAAGGCGAGGGAGCTTGAGAGTAGGAGGTCTTGGGAGGAGCGGAGAGGATGGTTTGGGTGATATTTGGAGACAAGTTTGGTGATGTAGCTTGGGGCAGAGTTGTGAATGGCTTTGTATGTTGTGGTTAGTCAAGTAGTTGCCAGACCATTGTTCCTAATTTTTACTGACAGTCTACTGACTGGAATGGTACCAGCTGATTGGAGAAAAGCCAATATAGCACCAATATTTAAAAAGGGCCCAAAATACTTACCTGTGAATTACAGACCAGTTAGCCTAACACCAATAGTATGCAAGCTCTTGGAGGGGATGATAAGGGACTATATACAAGATTTTAGTAACAAGAACGGTATCATTAGCAGTATTCACCATGTATTCATGAAGAATTGTTCTTGCCAAACCAATCCATTAACCTTCTATGAGGAGGTGAATTGCCATCTAAATAAAGGAAGGCCCGTAGATGTGGTGTATCTGGATTTTGCATAAGCATTTGACACAGTTCCCCATAAATGTTTACTGTACAAAATAAGGTCCATTGGCATGGACCATAGGGTGAGTACATGGATTGAAAACTGGCTACAAGGGCGAGTTCAGAGAGTGATGATAAATGGGGAGTACTCAAAATGGTCAGAGGTGGGTAGTGGGGTGCCCCACTATTCTGTGCTCTGTATTTGCTGATGATGCTAAGCAGGGCAATAACTTCTCCACAGGATGTGGAAACCTTGCAAAAAGATCTGAACAAATTAATGGGGTAGGCAACTACATGACAAATGGTATTTAATGTAGAAAAATGTAAAATAATTTGGGTGGCAAAAATATGAATGCAATCTATACACTGGGGGGAGAACCTCTGGGGGAATCTAGGATGGAAAAGGACCGGGGGGTCCTAGTAGATGATATTGGCATGCATTAAAAAGGGGATCAACTCCAGAGATAAAACAATAATTCTCTCGCTCTACAAGACTCTGGTCCGGCCGCACTTAGAGAATGCTGCCCAGTGGAGAAGAGACGCTTGAGAGGGGATATGATTTAAATATATAAATACCGTACTGGTGACCCCACAATAGGGATAAAACTTTTTTGCGGAAGGGAGTTTAACAAGACACGTGGCCACTCATTAAAATGAGAAGAAAAGAGGATTTACCTTAATCTACATAGAGGGTTCTTTACTGTAAGAGCAGCAAGAATGTGGAATTCCCTTCCACAGGCGATGGTCTCAGCGGGGAGCATCGATAGTTTAAAAAAATGATTAGATAAGCACCTCAATGACCACAGCATACAGGGATATACAATGTAATATTGACATATAATCACACACATAGGTTGGACTTGATGGACTTGTGTCTTTTTTCAACCTTACCTACTATGTAACTATGTAACTATGTACATTTCAGTCTGCATTTGGCTATGATTTTCTAAAATTGCCTTAAAAAAGCTAGGGCAGCAAATGTATGGTGATGTTCTGTGCTGAGACTGGCCTCATGCACAGTGGGTGTTTAGCCTGGTACATGAAGCATTTAGCATTTAGTTGTGGTTGGAAGGCATAGCCCACTGCCGGCAACCTGTCAAGCTCTATGAGAGTCTGATAGCTGCTGGGGAAGGGCTGGGTGGTGTATTCAGTGGTACTTTCATTTAGGGTACTATGCACCCAGGTATGAGTGCATACTGCTCTAACCATACATAGTGCTGGGTGCACTACCCATCCCAGCCAAGCCACAGCAGCTGTCAGACTCTCAAAGAGTTTGACAGGCTGCCAGCAGCAGGGTTGGGTGGACTGCCTGTGCCCTCCAACCTCAGCTAAATGCCAGAGCATCATGTACCAAGGCTAAACATCCAGATTGAAGGAGGCCAAACTCAGTATAGAACATTACTAGACATCTGTTGTCATGGATTTTTTATACAATTTTAGAAAATCAAAGGGATTGCAGATATAGGTGTAGTAGCAGCTACAGCCAAACTCTTACTACCTTCAGTTCTCAGCAGTACACTTAGTGATCTCATGACATGATCCTAACCCTTCGTTGCAGCTAAAAAGGTCTAGAGATACATGAGGCTTCATGGAACACATTAGTGACCACTATTGTTTTACAAAAGCATATAGTACAGGTCTAAGCTTCACTTGCATCTGCTGTAGGTTAAGTTTTGCCTGTAGTAAATCAACCCAATACATTCCCTAGAAACAATGCATGAAACATCCACATAAGAAATTTGATATAAAAGCCTTTGGACTTTCTTTCTGATCACAAATGAGCAACATGAATCTATGGATGCGGACCTAGCAGACATTCATAAAATATAACCAAAACCTATTTTATTTCTGATATAAGAAAGCATGTGTACAACAGCATGCGTGACACTGAATCCTTTGCTACAGCACGAGCGGTAAATAAGTTAGTGAAAGTGTGCATGCATTTGCCTATTTATCCTTTTCATTCAGATATATGTCTTTCAGTCGTGAGAAGCTATTGCTTGTAACACCTTATGCCGCGTACACACGACCGGACTTTTCGGCAGAAGAGGGTTAAGGCAGTGCTGGAAAGTAAAGGTGGCCACACAAAATATTGACACTTTGGGCCCAATTTGGACATTTTCACTTAGGGGGTGTACTCACTTTTGTAGTCAGCGGTTTAGACATTAATGGCTGTGTGTTGAGTTATTTTGAGGGGACAGCAAATTTACACTGTTATACAAGCTGTACACTCACTACTTTACATTGTAGCAAAGTGTCATTTCTTCAGTGTTGACACATGAAAAGATATTATAAATTATATTTCCAAAAATGTGAGGGGTGTGCTCACTTTTGTGAGATACTGTATGTTCAGAACATTGGACTGTGATCTAAACAGAGGTAAACAATGTTATGTGCCACTAAGATTTAAACTAAAGTGAATTGTTACATTTGAACTTCAAGTACAGTATGTTCCTTTTCCTTTTGGTAGCTGTATAGAAATGCCTAAAGCGTCTGTTCACAATCACCACCACCTCAATCTTGGGCATGACATGTGTCAGGACTCCTTATCTGTCTGTGAAAAATGCCTACTGCTTGATAATGATACTGTTTACTATGTATATCATAAACTTTATATACAGTTATTAACACCCATGTGTATAAATGTGTGGTTCTTACTCAGATTCAGAATTGTATCACTCTTTGCATCACTTATATTTATCATCATTAAAAGGGAAAAACAAACGCATTTCAAAATCTTTATCCTTAGTTCAATGACTTAGTCAATAAAAGACAATACTTGAACTCTAAATGTTCTGCTTTAATTATCCTTTAGTACCATACAACTCTCTGCTGCAACAACCACAATTGTATTTTATTCAATGCTATTCTACTAAGCATAAAAGAACAAAACACATTTTTCGTTGGGGGCCATATAGGAAATTCAAACTGCCGTTTTTTGCACAGATTTGTGGTCATCATAATGGGCAGTGACATTTATTAGATACTCTTAGCTAAGTTGACAGGTATTATAATTTGAATAAAATTAGCAGTTTGAAGAAGGTTGTTTAGGTATATGTGAACCAGAGGTTCTTAACCCATGGCCCTCTGATGTGGCCCTGCCTGTAAGGATAGGGGAAGTAACTCCACAGGATTGATTCCATAGTGTAGTATGTTTATTTATTGATGTTGAAAAGGTAACATTAGGTATTGCACTCACATGTATATGTGCCTTTAACTGGCACTGATATGTATAGCTTGTGTGGATGACTGGTTTATTCCCCAGATGCTGGTGTGTGGTCCAAGCTACGTTCTGACCACCACCATTCCTGAGGTTCACTTCCTGAAGATGCCAATCACGGAGACACATATGTTGAAGCGGGGATTTGTCACTTCCCGATCCCATGTGACATCATATCTGGGCGCTGAGAATGAGACTTGGTTCACACGGCAGCACTGGGGAATAAACCAATCATATGCACAAGCTGTACACACCAGTGCCAGTTAAAGGCACATATACATGTGGGTGCAATACCTTATTTTATCTTTTCAACATCAATAAATAAACATACTACACTATGGAATCTTTTAATTATGTCTCCTGTGCAGTTACTTTCCCTATCCATACCCCATACTAATTGGAGGAAACAAGTGGAGTGATTACAGCAGAGGAATTCCAGCTTTGAGCGTCTAATTGTTTTTTGACCTTCCTGTAACATGGGGTCAGACACCTCTGGTGAGTTCACATCTATCACTTGAGCACTAGCGGTGAAGATGAAAGGACATCTCCATATTGAAGCACTTTATTGGTGTTGGGAACAGTTACACTGGACTTTATTTATTCATCAATTTTTTATGTTTAATAATATGTTCACTATTTCTATGATTGTTTGTTGATGGACTTTAGTCTTAACAATCCATTTCATGCATTTATAAATATTTACTATGGTGGTCTGATATTATGAATTTGTGAGCGCCATCCTTTATGTTTGCTTTTATATATAGAGGTGTATCTTTCACATTTCTTTAGATTTCTTATTTATCAGGGTGCCACACAATATAATAAGGTAAGGTAATATATTTTTGAATCTTGTGTTTATACTTTAAAGCATATGGTTAACATACCATGAAAGCTTTAAAGCTTAATTCAACCTTCCAATATGCACTGCTGTACACTGCTGTAATTAACAGCACAGCCCAGAAAGTGAAAGCGATGTTGATCAAAGTAGTGTTCAGAGGGTCATGTGTAGCCACAGAAATATCAGGCCACTGCTTATGTATGAGAGCCAAAGTTTGACTCCCCTATGTGTTAGCAGAACAGGGGTTTTCACTTAGCTGAAAAATATATATATATATATATATATATATATATATATTTGTACCGAATTCCACATAAAGTGCGTTTTTGAGAAAGTGAAATTCACTGTTATTTTTTTCAAAATAATAACATAAAATTGATAGAGACAAATTGAGAATATTAGTACAGTTGTTAAAATATTGTTACTTCCAAAATTATTTTTTATTAAGGAAGGTTTAGATAATACAAGAGAGGAGGAAAAAAAATCCTAGATTAGTTGTTAAGGTTGAACCTGTTTAACCTGGGATTAGCTATACAAGCTGTTTAGGGAGCATGCTTCGGATCTGAGGTAAGCAAAGGCCTCTAGATCAAAAGCTTAACAGTGACACTCATAATGAGCTCATTTGCATTCATTTAGGTTTAGTTAATTTCATTTTTCGGTATTTCTTGTTAACAATGGCTAATCAACCTATGAGCAAGTGCCTTCTATAGAAATTATGATTAATAATGTGACTTTACTGGTTTTAAAATAAACATTATAGTAAAACATGAATCAAAAATGTTATATAAAATTGTAAACAACAAACTCTAATAAAAATTATTAATTTGATTAGTTTAATTTGAATTTAAAGCTAACAACAAAGCAGTAAAGTTATGAGAAGTAAAAATACACTGTGTTTACAGAATACATCAAAAGCACCCGTTTTACTAAAGGGTTGATAAAAATAAAGTTTAAAATGGCAGCTCATTGAAAATACAGCAGGATTGACATCTGTTGTGTGACTGCTCATTTACAAAACATTACGAAGTCACTGCATATTATTAACTGTTATTGTACATCACAACACTCGTACTCTTACTATGAATCTGCACCTAAAACTTGCAAATTGTATTACACAGCAATAAGCTACATGACATGATGACAGTGACTGCACATAACTTCTCATAACTTTGCAGGGCACCAGGAGGCCTGAAACTTAAGGCCCTGTAATATGTAAAACCTAAACTATTTCTGACAAAATTGACTGTTGCCCCATACCCTCCAGCCTCCCACAACTCCCTGTTGGTTACTGAGAACACAGATAAATTAAGATTGGCGGTTGTTGAGAAATGGGAAGTGTCCCACATGACATCTCATTTTGGCGCATCGCACGTCTAATCAACTGTTATGTTGCAGCCCATATAGTGTTTTTGGTGCATAGTGGAATATGTAACTGTCTAGTGGCATCATGCTATTGGCACACTACTACACACCTTTATTTCACAGATTGTGAGACTTTTTGGGCAGATAGTCTAACATGGGATTTTTTTATGATACTTTTTGTGCAAAAAGTCACCTTCAGGCTTTTTTTTACAATTCAAACACTTCAAGCTGAACTGTTTTTTGGCACATACAAAAAAGTAGGTTTATGTGCCAAATGTTTGATGCACTGACAGTAATTTATTTATCCCATTGTGTTGAAGTCTCAATATAGAATTGTGAGAGACAGCAAGGGGAAGCTTAGCATTTACATTCTCTAAACAAATTTAAACTTTACATATTATAGTACCAATCTATGCACCTGAAGTTACTGGCATTTATCTGTGATGCCAGTTCTGCTCATTTGAGGCAAAGACTATGGTTCAGATTGATGGAGGGCCTGACAAATTCTAGATGCTCAAGCTTTGCCAAAATTAAATGGCCGCTCCTGCCAGAAGTCATTCATTGAATGGCAGTATCACTACCTCTGTTAGAGTAATGACTTACCAGTCCATCCACTGCCTTATTTTACATAGTCAACAAGCCAGTGGGTATCATAGGTGACATAATTGACCAAATATGACATCAGACAGATTTGATGGCCTGCTTGTCTACATTTAATAGGTGACCTGGAGCTGCCATTTGTGGTAAGAGTCTGGCAGGAACAGGGTCATTATGTGTGGGTCACCATGTTTGTGTTTTTGGGTTGTTGGGGTATCATTCCTGGTAATTTATGATGGTGGATTCCTAGGGGCTTAATGATGTGATTGATGATGGATTTACACCAGAGGATTTTTTTGTGTTTGGGTTTTATTTTATTAAAGGATTTTATGTACAGTCTGTGTGTTTATATACTATGTACATTTTTATAGTGAATGAGCAGCAAGGGTTACTATGCATACTACAGTACCAAAATGTTTGTTTTTTGGGGGGTTCCCACCATTTTCTTTTGTTTTGCATGGGGTCTCTATTATGTATTTTTAGGGTGACCCATTGCAATTATTTTCTGCATGTAGTCCACATTGTGTGTTTGTTATGTATTTTTCTTCTAAATGAGTAATCAGGGGGTTCAAAGGGGGCTTCTAACATCTAATAAACCATCCAAATCGCCCCCAATGCTGCCAAACACAAAAGAGCCTTGCCGTATCCACCCAAACATCTTAATCAGGCAAAAATGCAATTATACCACATAATGCTAAATGTTTGACACAGTCCGTGTTGCGCTGCACCCTCTTGTCTGCCAGGAACATTTCTGATATGACACAGCAAGGTACTGCAGGATCCCCTTATCTGTCAGGGAAAGCCCTTATGTGATACAGTTCAAGTCTGTCAGGATCATTTGCCTGACAGGAGATTCTGTCATGTGACACAGTCAAGGTTGGGCTGGATCCTCTTGCCTGGCAGGAATATATCTCGTGTAATAAAGCTTGAGTTGTGTTGGACCCTCTTCTCTTACAAGAAGATTTCTCACATGATAAAATCCCTCCCCAGGTGTTAACGTTGAATAATCTAAATGACAATGACATTTACTGGCTGAGCATCACCTGTTCACAGTATCAAAAGCAACGTCATTTAACATTTTAGCAAAAAGTTGCCATTGTGCTAACATGTGTCCTCACTGACCCAACTTGATCTCATCTGAATTTTATGTTAATACTTTATATAGACTGATAACATTTTCCTGTGTGTGTTTCAAAGAAGCATTCAAAGAGAAATAAAGTTTTTTGTTTTGTTTTTTAAGTAAACCATATATGTTTACTTTGAAGTGTATCATTCCTCTAAGCGACATAAACATGATGTTATATCATTTTTTTTTTTAAACTGAAATTTTATTGGATTTTTTTAGGTGGTAAAGCTGAAAATCACTTTTGTCATAAAGAACAAACAGTGTATGAGCATATATTAAATAAATACATGGTTGGCTAACAACAAAGTACCAACTGTTTCAAATATAGCGTGTATAGCAAGCATTTTGCTTACAATGGAAGATGTTACTAAAGTAATATAATATAAGAAGGTGTTGTCTATATTATAAGACTATGTAGTCTAGACCGGAGTTAAAGAGAGAAAAGGTGGTCTTGCTGGGTTTGTAAACGCTCATGTGAAAGAATGATGGCTCACATAAGAGGTATGCATTTAGGGTGGTTGAGCCAGGAGCTCCAGTTTCTGTAGAATTTGGGGGTCTGAAGATGAGCCTTAGCATGCATGAATTCTATTAGACAATGAGTGTTGAGAATAGAAATCACTTTTTCTATTGAAGGTGGGTTGGGAGATTTGCAATTTCTAGCTATTGCTAGTCTGGGGGCAATAAGGACATGAGATAGCACTGTGCACATGGTTGAAGGCCAGGGCTCAATTTCTAAACCCAACAGGACCATCTGTGGGGTACAGGGACTAAGAGGATTGAAGATATAAACTTAGTAAGGATAGTCTCTTTCCAAATATGTAAAGAGGTACCAGGGTGTCCACAGTTTCTCCAACATACGTTAGAGTTGATGGGGTAAATCTGTGTTATATGTTATATAATTTTAATGAACACTCTTTGATGTTTATATTTCAGAATTCAAATCTGAGGTAATTCAAATTACGTAAACATTGCATTTAGAAAAATTACAGGAAATGCTTTTTTCTAATTTTCGACTATTATTTCCTAATTAAAATTTAAAACACTGTATACCGTATATACAAATCTGCTACCTAATTAAATTAAAGTCCTATCTGTCCCAAGAAAAACAATGTAGACTACAAGAGTTAAATGGTAAAAGATGCAGAGACAAGACATTGCCAAGATACAGGATATAGAAAAAAAGTGCTTGGACTATAGAAAGAAAAAGGCTCAGGGACTCAAGTGTTTAAGATATCATTAGCTACACATTAAAACATATTAATAAAAAACAAATAATAGTTACAACACCTCTTTTTATGTCAGCAAAATTAAAGAAAATGCCAATAATTTGGTGTCTGTAACTGCATTGCAGATTATGGTATTTCTTCTTAATAAATTAACTGTACTAATAATAGGTTCCCTAAAGGTGCTCGACTGTTATGCTCCTTTGTTGAATGTGTGCTCCCTATAAAATCTTTGTCTGATTTTTGGTGTTTTATGACCTAGAATAATTGAAGAAGACAGCACAGAGAACAAGTGAGCTGGAAGTTTGCTTTGAAAATACAGACTTTCTTACATAAGCATTTTACTGTTTCATAACAATGTAGGACATGGTCACTTTAGTGAAATAACAAGATTTTTTTCTCAAGAAACATTCAGATGATTTGATAAAAAAATGTCTCTAACACAAACACAGGCTGACTGCTGTGAAAAAAATAACTTAATAATTTATAGTCTCAGATCACTTAGTTATTTCTCATTTATTCTCTGCATCAAAACTATCAAGATCCTGCAGAAACAGTTTAGAACACATACCTGTACATTGGCAATAGACATGGGATGTCTAGAGCAATAATCATGTTTTGAGCTTCTTTACTTTTCACTGTTGCACTTTTATTTACTGAGCTTGATAAAGTGAAGTGATTCCCATTTGTGTATACTAGTGCCAAATAAAACGGACTGTGCATGTTAAGAAATACACATATTCAGCATATGTTACACATATATGGAAATGTAGAACAGCCCTCTTAGAGCAAAGGATATTCTTGTATAATGATTTACAATTTCAATACACAAAACATAGGCTATATTCAACATTTTATGATACAGGTGATACAGACACAGTAACCTTATATGTAGATGCATGCAGTTAAAGTTATACACACTTTACAGTATAACTAAGACTTGGTTTTACTCTTTCTACATCTTATACTTCCCTGTTGATCAGCAAGCTTGCCCATTGGTAGGTTGAGCAATGGGTGTGGGAGGAGTTTTGTGCAGCAGAAAAAACAATGGCCAACACCAACATTTACATGAATAATGAAGATTTCATTTCATTTCAGCTGCATATAAATCTCTAGAATAACTGGTGGTTTTCACATGTTAATAATTCACCAGTGGTGATTAAATGCCACCAAAAGAAAGCTTTTTTTGTGTGAACAAAATTATAAAAATTTAGTTTGGATACAGTGTTGCATGACCACACAATTGTCATTCAAAGTGTGACATTGCTGAAACAACATTGCTGAAACTTGGGCAGGAAGGGGGTAAAAGTGTCCGGTATTTTAGTGGTTAAAAACAGTAAAGATTGGTGGCACAGCTGGTGGCACAGGTAAGTATTAGCCCTTTCCTTTAATGGCAGCCTTTGTAAAAAAATGTTTTAGTCATTTATAATCTAGAAATATATTTACACTTTCTGTGAGAGGAAAAACATGCCATGTAACTTCATTGATCTAAGCTTCCTACAATGCCAAGGCAGGTTTACATCTGATTGGTGGCATCTTGAAGCCAACACGTTGTTACACCATATAATATAACAAGGAATGGGTACCTTTAATTCTGGTCATAGATGATTTTTTTTTCATTCGGCCAGTTGCCTGAGCAAAACAGGTTCCTCCATCCAAGGTTGATGGAGGAATCCCTCCCACCAGAACATTATATTCTGACAGTGGGGCCCACCGCTGTCAGAATACACTGATCAGCAGCTGCTGACAATTAAGTTTTTTCAGCATGTCCCTTCAGCAGCAGTTGTACAAACAGTCAAATTCTGTAGAGCGGGAATGGACACACACTAATTAAAGTTTGTCTAGTCCCTGCCAGAGTATGGCTGACTTGACTCTTCTGCCCACTGGCACCTTGTTTTAATGGATTTGTAATGAAAGTAATGATGTATGAATATCTTTTGGCTTAAAAAGACTTATAGATTAATTCGGAAGTTAAAGATTGGGTACAGGTTGAGTACCTTTTCTTCTTTTCTTCTTTTCTTCTTTACCCTTGTATCAACTCCCTTAGACAGATCTGAATCCCATCCTGTCAACTTGTAGAGCCCACCCCTTAATATACAACAAGCTTCACATCTTCAAAGAAGCCTGCTTGAAACATAAGATCTCATCATCACCAGGCCCACTCACCCCCATTCGTCATAACCAAACTTTCCCCCGGGTCTATCAGATTCCTTTTTTGCCAATGTCTGGCCTCACTCTGAAATTCGAGTGGAACATTTCTTTGACAAAGGAAACCTTCTGACCCTTCTCTCGCTTTCCTCTCGCATGACAAACCATATGTTTCCCTTCTGGTCTTACGTCCAAATCGCAAGCCATAAATGGAAGCAAGAGCTATGGATTGGATTGGATTGGATCTCACAGAGGAGGAATGGGAACAGATTTACACACACATGCACAAGGGAACAATTAATGTTTCAACACAGGAAAATGGATTTAAAATCATTTCCAGATGGTATAAGACCCATTTAGGTTACACAAGGTCTATCCTTCAGTCTCGTCCAAATGTTGATGCTGCAAGAGAGCCAAGGGCTCACTTTTACATACAGTCAGGTCCATAAATATTTGGACATCAACACAATTCTAATCGTTTTGGCTCTATACACCACCACAATAGATTTGAAATGAAATGAACAAGATGTGCTTTAACTGCAGACTTTCAGCTTTAATTTGAGGGTATTTACATCCAAATCAGGTGAACGATGTAGGAATTACAAAAGTTTGTATATGTGCCTCCCACTTTTTAAGGGACCAAAAGTAATGGGACAGATTAACAATCATTCATCAAACTTTCACTTTTTAATACTTGGTTGCAAATCTGGAATGCATAGACATCACCAGAATGCTGGGTTTCATCCCTGGTGATGCTCTGCCAGGCCTCTACTGCAACTGTCTTCAGTTCCTGCTTGTTCTTGGGGCATTTTCCCTTCAGTTTTGACTTCAGCAAGTGAAATGCATTATCAATCGGATTCAGGTCAGGTGATTGACTTGGCCATTGCATAACATTCCACTTATTTCTTTTAAAAAAGTCTTTGGTTGCTTTTGCAGTATGCTTTGGATCATTGTCCATCTGCACTGTGAAGCGCCGTCCAATGAGTTCTGAAGCATTTTGCTGAATATGAGCAGATAATATTGCCCGAAACACTTCAGAATTCATCCTGCTGCTTTTGTCAGCAGTCACATCATCAATAAATACAATAGAACCAGTTCCATTGGCAGCCATACATGCCCACGCCATGACACTACCACCATCATGCTTCACTGATGAGGTGGTATGCTTTGGATCATGAGCAGTTCCTTTCCTTCTCCATACTCTTCTCTTCCCATCACTCTGGTACAAGTTGATCTTGGTCTCATCTGTCCATAGGATGTTGTTCCAGAACTGTGAAGTCTTTTTTAGATGTTGTTTGGCAAACTCTAATCTGGCCTTCCGGTTTTTGAGGCTCCCCAATGGTTTACATCTTGTGGTGAACCCTCTGTATTCACTCTGGTGAAGTCTTCTCTTGATTGCTGACTTTGACACACATACACCTACCTCCTGGAGAGTGTTCTTGATCTGGCCAACTGTTGTGAAGGGTATTTTCTTCACCAGGGAAAGAATTCTTCGGTCATTCACCACAGTTGTTTTCCGTGGTCTTCCGGGTCTTTTGGTGTTGCTGAGCTCTCCGGTGCATTCTTTTTTAAGGATGTTCCAAACAGTTGATTTGGCCACACCTAATGTTTTTGCTATCTCTCTGATGGGTTTGTTCTGTTTTTTTCAGCCTAATGATGGCTTGCTTCACTGATAGTGACAGCTCTTTGGATCTCATATTGAGAGTTGACAGCAACAGATTCCAAATGCAAATAGCACACTTGAAATGAACTCTGGACCTTTTATCTGCTCCTTGTAAATGGGATAATGAGGGAATAACACACACCTGGCCATGGAACAGCTGAGCAGCCAATCGTCCCATTACTTTTCGTCCCTTAAAAAGTGGGAGGCACATATACAAACTGTTTTAATTCCTTCACCGTTCACCTGATTTGGATGTAAATACCCTCAAATTAAAGCTGAAAGTCTGCAGTTATAGCACATTGTGTTCATTTCATTTCAAATCCATTGTGGTGGTGTATAGAGCCAAAAAGATTAGAATTGTGTCAATGTCTCAATATTTATGGACCTGACTGTATATGGTGTTGGTGCTCATTAATTCAACCCTTCTGGAGGGAAGTCCACCACCTTACCACTTGAAAAATCACATATAATTTAGATTATACCCCAGCACAATTCTTGCTACATCACTCATCGATACCCAGGAAAAGCATACTTTCACTTTCTAGCCATGCATATGGTTAATGCAGCTAAAATGTGCATTCCATTACGTTGACAAGATCCCAATACCTCAACAATAACAGAATGGCTCTAAGGTATAGAAAAATTGCTGAAATGGAGGAGCATGTACATCAGGCAAGGGGAACTCAGTCCAAATTTAACAAACTTGGTCATGTTGGCACCACTTTGTTACCACGGATGAATTTTCCCACCTCTTAACATAAATGTGTATGCATTATCCATGACATCTTCAGGCGGAGGAGAATGGAGTCTTTGTTTCCCTTATCCCTGTCCATTTTTCATCTTTTTCCTGGTTATGCCAGGCACTAACATCCAGCTCTTCTATGACCTCACGCATACAAACTCTTTAAATACTTGCCACATAGTTTCCTAACAACTAAATACCCATCTAGACAGGTACCTTTCCCTGTGGCAAAGATAGAACCCTCTTCCATAAGGTCTAAGTATAGGAACCCCCTAAATAGCTACGTGATACAAATACCCGAGCTATCTAAACACTGCCAGAATGGTCAGCCATTGCTAACACCTGTATATGCTTAACAGCTATCTCTTAATTTTTTAGGTTATCATCACATGCAGTCTATTTACTACGCTTACTAATGTATATAGATATAGAGTTCTATATGTGTGAAATATGTAGAACTTTGATATTTCAAACCATATTCTAACTGTTATGCATTTCAATTTCTGTAAAAAATAGTGCATGAACTGTTGTGATGATGCCCTAATGTTTCCTTTACCCATACACATTGTTGTATTCCTTTGCTTCAAAAAAAGCTTTTGGAAATAATAAAAAAAAATAAAAAAAATAAAAATAAAAAGACTGCAATAGAACTGTAAAATAATGCTTTACTGTCTCGTAAAAATATATAGAGCACCTGAATTGTTGAAATACTAAATCTGTATCAATGAATAAATGACTAATAAAGCTACATAATATCACAGAAAACCTATATACAATTAAAGTATTACCTACAATCATGCTACATTAACCTTATAACTGGAAGTGTAACAGAGAGCCATCAACCACATAGTGAAAATTGCAAGTGAAGTATGGGGCCTTCCGGCACATGGCGCTTTGCCCAGAATAATGTAACAAAACATTTAACAATATTAAAAGTGACAGAATTCTCACAGTTGCTATAGAAACCACAATCTAACTAAAAGTAGCACAAAATAGAATGCAATGAAATGAAAACCCGAATTGCACAACTTGTACAACTTTTTTGCTCATTGCAACTGATGTAAAACAGTATAGATTAATTATTTATATTATATTACCTTCATTATGTTATTCATTTGAGTTAAATCTGAACTACAGGCAAACAGGTAATTACACAAATGAGATACATTTACCTGCTATAGGATTTCTATTTGCTTCCATCCAGTCCCATCTGTAAAAACCACACGCCCTGTCTGACAAGATGGGGGACCTGATTTTTGCCTTTGTTCAGTGAGTCTTACAGGTTTGCCAACCGACAGCCTGTGACTAGACAGTAAAATGAGAGGTGTAAGTTGGATGAGCTCACCCCCCGTCATTCTGCTGTCTCCTCCTACCAGCATGCATGTTACAATGAACCACAATAGACTAGTGTTTTTATCTCTGTACTCCAGTCTGAGCATGTCTCAAGAGATTGATACCAAGTCAAATTCAAGTTCTTGTACAACCTGTATTAAAAAAAAAAAAAATATATATATATATATATATATATATATATATATATATATATATATATATATATATATACAGTGGGGCAAAAAAAGTATTTAGTCTGCCACAAATTGTGCATGTTCTCCCACTTAAAAAGATGAGAGAGGCCTGTAATTGTCATCATAGGTATACCTCAACTATGAGAGACAAAATGTGGAAACAAGTCCACACAATCACATTGTCTGATTTTTTAAAGCATTTATTTGCAAATTATGGTAGAAAATAAGTATTTGGTCACCTACAAACAAGCAAGATTTCTGGCTCTCACAGACCTGTATCTTCTTCTTTAAGAGGCTCCTCTGTCCTCCACTCATTACCTGTATTTATGGCACCTGTTTGAACTTGTTATCAGTATAAAAGACACCTGTCCACAACCTCAAACAGTCACACTCCAAACTCCACTATGGTGAAGACCAAAGAGCTGTTTAAAGGACACCAGGAACAAAATTGTAGACGTGCATCAGGCTGGGAAGACTGAATCTGCAATAGGCAAGCAGCTTGGTGTGAAGTAATCAACTGTGGGAGCAATAATTAGAAAATGGAAGACATACAATACCACTGATAATCTCCCTCGATCTGGGGCTCCATGCAAGATCTCACCCAGTGGGATCAAAATTATCACAAGAACGGTGAGCAAAAATCCCAGAACCACGCGGGGGACCTAGTGCATGACCTGCAAAGAACTGGGACCAGCGTAACAAAGGCTACCATCAGTAACACACTACGCCGCCGGGGACTCAGATCCTGCAGTGCCAGACGTGTCCCTCTGCTTAAGCCAGTACATGTCCGGGCCCATCTGAGGTTTGCTAGAGAGCATTTGGATGATCCAGAAGAGGATTGGGTGAATGTCATATGGTCAGATGAAACCAAAGTAGAACTGTTTGGTTGAAACATAACTCATCGTGTTTGGCGGAAAGAGAATGCTGAGTTGCAACCAAAGAACACCATACCTACTGTGAATCATTGGGGTGACAACATTATGAAACCAAAGTAGAACTGTTTGGTAGAAACATAACTCATCATGTTTGGCGGAAAGAGAATGCTGAGTTGCAACCAAAGAACACCATACCTACTGTGAAGCATTGGGGTGACAACATTATACTTTGGGGCTGTTTCTCTGCAAAGGGAACAGGACGACTGATCCATATACATAAAAGAATGAATGGGGCCATGTATTGTGAGCTTTTGAGTGCAAACCTCCTCCCATCTGCAAGGGCATTGAAGATGAAACGTGACAGGGTCTTTCAGCATGACTATGATCCCAAACACACTGCGTGGACAATGAAGGAGTGGCTTAGTAAGAAGCATTTCAAGGTCCTGGAGTGGCCTAGCCAGTCTCCAGATCTCAACCCCATAGAAAACCTTTGGAGGGAGTTGAAAGTCTGCGTTGCCAGCGACAGCCCCAAAACATCACTGCTCTAGAGGAGATCTGCATGGAGGAATGGGCCAACATACCAGCAACAGTGTGTGACAACCTTGTGAAGACTTACAGAAAACGTTTGACCTCTGTGATTGCCAACAAAGGATATATAACAAAGTATTGAGATGAACTTTTGACATTGACAAAATACTTATTTTCCACCATAATTTGCAAATAAATTCTTTCCAAATCAGACAATGTGATTGTCTTGATTCTGTTTCCACATTTTGTCTCTCGTATACCTATGATGACAATTACAGGCCTCTCTCATCTTTTTAAGTTAGAGAACTTGCACAATTGGTGGCTGACTAAATACTTTTTGCCCCACTGTATGTATTGTGAGAGTGAGAGCCCCTGTCTCAGTGAAAATGAGTGTAAAATGGACACAGGAATCTCAAAGAGGCAGTTTGAGAAGTTCCAGCAGAAGATTGGTGAGCAGAGAAAACTATACTTTAAGTCTTCTCTGGATTTTGTAAGTCTGGATTGGGGCTGGAAACTTGAAGACTTCAAAGAGCATTGGGAGGGGTGGAGTCTTCAGTCTTATGTCTGGGCTTTCCAGAAGTTCTGCAGGTTGTGTGTGTCCAGGTGCATATACTCATTATAAGGCAAATCTGAGCATAGCTCAGGAGAGTTGTGGTTGACTGAGAGAGTTGGGCAAGCTGAAAGAGTCAGGGAGAATATAGCTGCGACAACTGGAAGAGTCCTGGGGACCTGGAGTGTCAGGAGAGCCCCCTCCTAGAGGCCAGGAATGGGCCTGTGCAGCAAGGTACTGCGCCCAAGGCTGAGTGAGCCTTAAGAGCCAGGTGGATTGGCATTTTTCATTTATTGTAGTTCTGCTGGAGAAGAACCCCTTTGGGTGCAATCCATGTGTTTATGAACTTTCATTTTTGTTACTTTCAATAAAAGTGGGCTACCACGCCCTGAAACTGAAGATCCCGTTGGCTGTGAACTCACTGAAAATGCATCTACCACTGAGCTAGACATTCCCCATATTACAATATATATATATATATATATATATATATATATATATATATATATATATATATATATATTATACAGTGGGGATGGAAAGTAGTCAGACCCCCTTAAATTTTTCACTCTTTGTTATAGTGCAGCCATTTGCTAAAATCATTTAAGTTCATTTTTTTCCACATTAATGTACACACATCACCCTATATTGACAGAAAAACACAGAATTGTTGACATTTTTGCAGATTTATTAAAAAAGAAAAACTGAAATGTCACATGGTCCTAAGTATTCAGACCCTTTGCTGTGACACTCATATACCGTATTTATCGGCGTATAACACGAGCCAGCGTATAACACGCACCCCAAGTTTAGGAGGGAATTTTAAGGAAAAAACTTTTAGGAGTAAAGTTTAAGGAAAAAAAACTTACATTAAAATGCCCATCAATGCATCATCGGTGTCCATCTGTAGCCTTTTCAGTTTCAGTGCAGCCTTGCTCCAGTATATATTGCAGCCTTGTCAGTGCAGCTTTGCCTCAGTGCAAAATTGTCAGTGCAGCCTTGTCAGTGCAGCTTTGCCCCAGTGCAGAATTGTCAGTGCAGCCTTGCCCCAGTGTCCATTGCAGCCTTGTGCTTTGCCCCAGTGCAGCTTTGCCCCAGTGCAGCCTTGCCCCAGTGCAGCTTTGCCCCAGTGCAGCTTTGTCCCAGTGCAGCCTTGCCCCAGTGCAGCCTTGCCCCAGTGCAGCTTTGTGGGATCGCCGCGATCCCTGCCGACATACACAGCCGCGTGTAAATTCAAATATGGCGCCGAGACTGCAGGGACTCGGCGGAGCTGAGATACACATACCCGAGAGTCCTCGGCTTTTCTCGGCGCCGCTTACAGTCCCGCCCAGACTGTAAGCGGTGCCGAGAAAAGCCGAGGACTCTCGGGTATGTGTATCTCGGCTCCGCCGAGTCCCTGCGGTCTCGGCGCCATATGGGCGGGACTGTAAGCGGCGCCGAGAAAAGCCGAGGAGTCTCGGGTATGTGTATCTCGGCTCCGCCGAGTCCCTGCATTCTCGGCGCCATATTTGAATTTACACACGGCTGTGTATGTCGGTGGCGATCGCGCCAATCACCGCGATCGCTCCGATCACACAAAATTGGGGGGATCGGCCTATAACACGCACCCACGATTTTCCCCTGATTTTCAAGGGAAAAAAGTGCGTGTTATATGCCGATAAATACAATATTTAACTCAGGCGCTGTACATTTTTTCTGATCATCCTTGAGATGGTTCTGCACCTTCATTTGAGTCCAGCTGTGTTTTATTATACTGATTGGACTTGATTAGGAAAGCCACACACCTGTCTATATAAGACCTTTTTTTCTTTTTTTTTTCTTTTTTTTTTTACTTTTATCTTTATTCAATTTTTAAAATTTTAACCATACAGTTATTTAAAAAAATCAGATAAGCATTATCTCAACAACAACATATAGGTTAATAATTATACAAAAACAGGAGTCCAAAAAGGGAACAGAAAAAAAGAATAGAAGAGGAGAGGAATAACAAAAAAGAAAAAGAACAAAAACCATGAGGGTAGGGTCTCCCCAAACCCCCCTTCTCCCCTTATTTCCAATATTACAAAATTAGCGTTAACTCCTTAATTCCTCCAATCTATTCCCGCCCTCCCATACCACTATGCACGGATTTAAATTCTTAAAACGGATTTATCAATCTGTTCTTAATTTTACCTATGGCTTATCGTGTTGAAATTAGCTATCACATCATTTTGGTCTAGTAAATCATTTCCCTAGCAGTTAACTATACTATATGTTTTTCCAGCTCTCATATACTATTTCCACTTTATTCAGTAAGTCCCACTTTTTCCAGCCACAACCTCCACATCCCATCAAATTCCTTAAGGTTACCTCTCTTTATATACACTGTTCTTTCTCTGCAGAGGGTTTCATTTATTGTACTAATCCAGTCCCTTACTGTGGGGGGTATCTTGCTATATAGATGTAATCATTTTCCTGGCTTGGAACAGACATCTCTGAATTGCCACTGTAGTGCTCTTCTTCTCCCCACGTTCCCGCCTATACCCCAGTATACATACTATGGCCTTCCTCTCCAATGTGATTCCAAATATATCTCTGATATTATTGATCACCCCCTCCCAGTACCGGAACAACTTGGGGCATCTCCACAACATATATATAAGATCCCCAGTCCCCCGACATGTGGGGCATCTATCATCAGATCTACAACCAAACCTAAAGAGCTGCTTGGGTGTATAGTAGGCTCTATTTAACATCTCAGATGTGATCTCTTCTGAGGGGGAGAGATCGACACCAACGGTCCCACCTCTAAAATTCTCTTCCACTGCTCCTGTGTTATAACTCCTATATCCTCTTCCCATCTTGCTCTTACAGAGTGGAGTTTCCCCTCATTGTTGACTTCTTTACTTATTTGTCCATATATTTCAGAAATTAGACCCTTAGTAGGGCCCTCCTGCAATATACTTTGAAAGAGGGGTGTTTCTTTCCATTCTAGAGGAATGTTCCTAAATTGAGCTTCAAGGGCATGTCTCAGCTGTAGATAAATGTAAAACATGCTCTGCGATAAATTAAATTCTCGTTTCAACTCCGGAAATCTTTTAAGAGTTTTACCCATATAAAGTTGTCTTAGCCTTTTGATGCCTTGTTTTTCCCACTCTCTGGCCTTTCCTATCTTCTGAATTTCCTGCAAATTACTGTTGTTCCAAATGGGGGTATATATAGTGAACCTGTTGTATCTCATCTGCTTTTAAACTGTTTTCCAAATTTTAATTAACATTTTAATTGTTGGATACTTAAATTGAAAAGATTCTGCCTCTAGCGCTTCAATTATAGTATTATGTAGAGCCCCTGTTAATATTTTTCCATTGGGGGTACCTCCATACGGGACACCGCACCCCAGTAACTGCTGCAGTTGAGATGAAAAATAATGATGCCCCGGGTGGGGTAATGCAAAGCTGAAGTGTACTGAGTCTGATCCTAGCCTGTCCCCCTTTCCATATAAGTTCCCCAAAAAGACTCTCGATTTTATTGAACCATTTCTTGCAAATCCACACTGGAGAGTTGTGCAAGATATATAACAATTGTGGCATCCAGATCATTTTTATTAGGTTGCACTATCCAGCCACTGATAAAGGAAGCCGCTTCCAGATACTAATTTTTTGTTTAAATTTGGACAGAAGTGGGACAATATTTTTGCTTATATAATGATTAGGGTCTTTCGTCATAACGATCCCCAAGTATTTCAAAGTATCCACTGCTGCCAACTGTGGCAGTCCAGGAATTACTGAGTCACTGATGAGGTCTATTGGTAGAAGCTCTGATTTCTCCCAATTTATCTCCAACACTGTAAAGCTACCAAATTCTTCCATTATACTCATTGCTCTAGTCAAGGACTGGCTCATATCTCCCAGGGAGAGCAGGGTATCATCCGCATAAAGCGCGATTCTTTCTCTGAAAGCCTGTTATCTCCAAGCTTGTTCTTATAGAGATAGCCAAGGGTTCCATTGCCAATGCAAAAAGCAAAGGAGACAATGGACACCCCTGTCCTGTCCCCCTTTCAAGTTCAAACCTGTCCGAGAATTCATTATTAATTTTTAATCTTGCACTTGGCCTGTCATAGAGCATTTTGATCCAGCCAATGAAAGAGGGACCAAAACCAAATTTCCCCAACACCCGCCAGATATATCCCCATTCCACACTATGTAAGACCTTACAGCTCACAGTGCATGTCAGAGCAAATGAGAATCATGAGGTCAAAGGAACTGCCTGAAGAGCTCAGAGACAGAATTGTGGCAAGGCACAGATCTGGCCAAGGTTACAAAAAAATTTCTGCTGCATTTAAGGTTCCTAAGAGCACAGTGGCCTCCATAATCCCTAAATGGAAGACATTTGGGACAACCACAACCCTTCCTAGAGCTGGCCGTCAGGCCAAAATGAACTATCGGGGGAGAAGAGCTTTGATGAGAGAGGTAAAGAAGAACCCAAAGATCACTGTGGCTGAGCTCCAGAGATGCAGTCGGGAGATGGGAGAAAGTTGTAGAAAGTCAACCATCACTGCAGCCCTCCACCAGTCGGGGCTTTATGGCAGAGTGGCCCGACGGAAGCCTCTCCTCAGTGCAAGACACATGAAAGCCCGCATGGAGTTTGCTAAAAAACACCTGCAGGGCTCCAAGATGGTGAGAAATAAGATTCTTTGGTCTGATGAGACCAAGATAGAACATGTTGGCCTTAATTCTAAGCGGTATGTGTGGAGAAAACCAGGCACTGCTCATCACCTGTCCAATACAGTCCCAACATTGAAGCATAGTGGTGGCAGCATCATGCTGTGGGGGTGTTTATCAGCAGCAGGGACAGGACGACTGGTTGCAATCGAGGGAAAGATGAATGCAGCCAAGTACAGGGATATCCTGGATGAAAACCTTCTCCAGAGTGCTCAGGACCTCAGACTGGGCCGAAGGTTTACCTTCCAACAAGAAAATGACCCTAAGCACACAGCTAAAATAATGAAGGAGTGGCTTCACAACAACTCCATGATTGTTTTTGAATGGCCCAGCCAGAGCCCTGACTTCAACCCAATTGAGCATCTCTGGAGAGACCTAAAAATGGCTGTCCACTAACGTTTACCATCCAACCTGACAGAACTGGAGAGGATCTGCAAAGAGGAATGGCAGAGGATCCCCAAATCCAGGTGTGAAAAACTTGTTGCATCTTTCCCATAAGACTCATGGCTGTATTAGATCAAAAGGGTGTTTCTACAAAATACTGAGCAAAGGGTCTGAATACTTAGGACCATGTGATATTTCAGTTTTTCTTTTTTAATAAATCTGCAAAAATGTCAACAATTCTGTGTTTTTCCGTCAATATGGGGTGCTGTGTGTACATTAATGAGGAAAAAATGAACTTAAATGATTTTAGCAAATGGCTGCAATACAACAAAGAGTGAAAAAATTTAACGAGGTCTGAATACTTTCCGTCCCCACTGTGTATATATATATATATACATATATATATATATATATATATATATATATATATATATAATCTCACAAACGTGAGTACACCCCTCACATTTTTTAAAATATTTCATTATATCTTTTCATGTGACAACGCTGAAGAAATGACACTTTGCTACAATGTAAAGTAGTGAGTGTACAGCTTGTATAACAGTGTAAACTTGCTGTCCCCTCAAAATAATGGAATATATATATATATATATATATATATATATATATATATATATATATGTATATATATATATATATATATATATATATATGTATATATATATATATATATATATATATATATATATATATATATATATATATATATATATATATATATGTATATATATATATATATATATATATATATATATATATATATATATATTATAAGGAATAATAGCGGAGTTCAGCTTAAAAAAATATTAAAAGTCAGCAGCTACAAATACTGCAGCCTGCTGACTTTTAATAATCGGACATTTACCTGTCCTAGGGTCCAGAGATGTGGGGGAATGAAGCCCCGCTCGTGTCCCCCTCCTCTCTGCAGTGCCGGCATTGTCACTGTGGGCACTCGGCTGTTGCTTCACAGTCGGCATGCACTGCGCATGCGTGAGCTGCGTGGCGTGCCGTGACTGGCCGGGCAATCATCTGGGACCTGTGACGTGTACCAGATGATTGCTGAGAGGGAGGGGAGAGAGGTGATCTCCCTTCCGGTGCCTTACCCTCAGCTTCTTTAGCAAGGCAGTGTTGTCTCGGAGGTGTGTTTGCGGTCATTATTATTTTGGAATACTGCCCTGCAGCCCTGTCTCCAAAGGGAGGGGATCATGCTCTGCTTCAGTATGTCACAGTACATGTTGGCATTCATGGTTCCCTCAGTGAATTGTAGCTCCCCAGTGCCAGCAGCACTCATGCAGCCCCAGACCAAGACACTCCCACCACAATGCTTGACTGTAAGCAAGACATGCTTGTCTTTGTACTCCTCACCTGGTTGCCAGCACACACGCTTGACACCATCTGAACTAAATAAGTTTATCTTGGTCTCATCAGACCACAGGACATGGTTCCAGTAATCCATGTCCTTAGTCTGCTTGTCTTCAGCAAACTGTTTGCTGGCTTTCTTGTGCATCATCTTTAGAAGAGGCTTCCTTCTGGGACGACAGCCATGCAGACCAATTTTATGCAGTGTGAGGTGTATGGTCTGAGCACTGACAGGCTGACCCCCCCACCCCTTCAACCTCTGCAGCAATGCTGGCAGCAGTCATACATCTATTTCCCAAAGACAACCTCTGGATATGACGCTGAGCATGTGCACTCAACTTCTTTAGTCAACCATGGCAAGGCCTGTTCTGAGTGAAACCTGTCCTGCTAAACCGCTGTGTGGTCTTGGCCACCGTGGTTCAGCTCAGTTTCAGGGTCTTGGCAATCTTCTTATAGCCTAGGCCATATTTATATAGAGCAACAATTCTTTTTTTCAGATCCTCAGAGAGTTCTCTGAACTTCCAGTGACCAGTATGAGAGAATAAGAGTGATAACACCAAATTTAACACACCTGCTCCCCATTCACACCTGAGACCTTGTAACACTAATGAGTCACATGACACCGGGGAGAGAAAAAGGCTAATTGGGCCCAATTTGGACATTTTAACTTAGGGGTGTACTCACTTTTGTTGCCAGCGGTTTAGACATTAGTGGCTGTGTGTTGAGTTATTTTGAGCGGACAGCAAATTTACACTGTTGTACAAGCTGTACACTCACTATTACTTTACATTGTAGCAAAGTGTTATTTCTTCAGTGTTGTCACATGAAAAGATATAATAAAATATTTACAAAAATCTGTGGGGTGTACTCACTTTTGTGAGATACTATATATATATATCTATATATATATATATATATATATATATATATATATATATATATATATATATATATATATATATATATATATATATATATATAGATATATATATACACACACACACACAGTATGTTTTAATGAATACAGTGCTGCTTTAATGTGTGTCATTTATGTCTATCAGAAGTTCAACTTTAAGTCTGAAGATATCTGTTAGAAACATTCTGTAAAGCATCCATATAGATGCGTGTTGCATATCCTATATTTACATATCTCATGAAAGTTGCTTTAAAGTGTTTAAACCCAGGACCCTGCATTCACTATATCTGGTCTCCCACAGTAGGGAACATAGAAATGCAATAGTTTTAGTAAATATAATCTGCTAAATATGTTTTATCATCAGCAGTCTTGTGACTTCCATCAGTGTCTTTTTAAGGCTTGTAGGAGAAGTTTTCATTCTCCCCTGATTGTCCTATGAGGCTGAAGGACCCCTGACCCTCTGTCTGGACATTGAGGTGCTGATCACATGCACCCTCTCAAGAAAAAAAAATCTCTAGAAATACACACCAAACTGAGCATGTGCAGCTTGCCCCCAAACCATCAGGAGATGGTTTGGGGACTGTGGAAGAAGGGGAGGATCAGAGAAGGCTGGATCAAACAGCCTTTTTACACAATGTAGAGGATAAACTCTTTAGGTTCCACAGTGAATATAACAAGCATGCTTTACTGTATATACAGACTGACAGACACTAGTAACACTTTAAGGTTTTTAACATGCTTACAGTCAAAAGTAAAAGACACACATGAGTACAGTATGTCCTTAGTCAAAAACTCCTAACCAAGAACTTGATAAAGTTTGCTGTATATTCAGTATGTGTTTTATATTTTGAGCTGGAGATGTGCCCTTGGGCGTTCTGTTACCAACTCTTACAAACCTAAATAGTAAGATTAATTTCTGCAAATATGTACAGTATATTCAATGATGACTCTAACATGCTAGCAGTCTGTGATAAGACAGGTTTTAACACTTTTTTTCCAAGTTAAATATAACTGAGCATGACTAAGCCAGCTATAGTCTTGATTATTATCTACTCTTTTAACTTGTGCATCCAAAATATAGAAGTTGTTAGGTATGAAGTAGACACAAAATGTTGCGCCTTCTAAAGGGAAGTGCTAACGTGTTCTACTCAGATACTGCTAATGTTTCTGAGGAAGAAGTTGTGAAAGGTAACACTCTGCATAGTTCAGTAACACTTTTTACCACCTGCTATTTTTAAATAATTTCTTCATACTCCATTGTCTTGTTTTGAAGTTATTTAAACTTAAGTAAATGCGTTTGCTGTGCAGAATCATCACTGTTCACTGTCCTGCAGCAGTTTGAGGAACTTATTGCATTATCCAACAAAAGAGCATTTTGTATTTACAGACAATGAAATGTCTAAGTGTTCAATTCGGAAATTAAATATCTTTTATTTCATTTTATGTATTCCTTTTGAAGTATATAAGCAGTATCTACATTTTTTTTTATCTGTGGCTGATTTGTTTTCATTCACTTTCACTTCAAAGGAACTTCTTCAAAAGCTCAATTTTCTGTTTGTCTTTATAAAGAAGCTTTTGTACATTTTCAACAGTTTATTGGAATTCACCAATGGTTGCATGAAAATATAAACATGTACATTGATTAATTTTTTAAGGTATTGATTTCTTTCATGATTGTGTAGGTTTGGCAATTTGGAAGGTCTTAGCTGAGATGTAGAGGTGCTCACCGCTGTAAAGTACAGCATGGAAAAACATAGAAACATAGAATAGTGACAGCACAAAAAAGTGGTCCATGGAATGTTTCTCTTACTTTACATTCATTAGTTTGAGTTTATGTCACTATGTTTTTTATATTAGCTTGATATTAAAACTACCACCATTTTTATTGCTTGTCCCTGGATCTTATCAATATCTTTTTTTAAGTAAGATTTTCCAGAACTGGACACAATTTTCTAAACAAGTTCTAACTAAATGACTGGAAATTGGGGCCTCATTCCCTCTGCTGGTGATCCCTCTAGTGACGCACCCCAGAATTTTGTTCAATGCCCCCTCCCCCCCGCTTGGCCACACGTTACTCATTTTATAGTCATCTGAAATAAGTACCCTAAATCTGTTTCCTCTATAGGTTTGGTCATCACCACACCACCCAATATTATACTCTTCTTCTTTTACCCTAGGTGCATTATTTTGGGCTTTTAAATGCTTTACTGCAGTTTCCACTGAGATTGACTAGTCTTCCAACAATGCCAAATCATGTTCCATGATTAGGTGCTGCCATAGTTAAAGTTGGAAACTCTGTAGTAAAGAGTAAGCAGTGTAGGTGCCTAGGTAGTCACTAGATGTCCCCAAAGTGGTCAGTTGGATGTACCATAGATACAGAGGTATAGCCTGCCTTACCCCTGCCAGTGTGGTGCATCTTGTTTAAGAGGGTTCTGTATAATTAGTCTTGGAGGACTTGCAAGGATCAAGGCATATAAACATGTAATATTTGAGGCTCTACTTCCTGGGAGCCTCCCTTGAGGAAGGAAACAAGGAAAGAGAGGTGCAGGACTTAGGGGACTACTCACATCACTTTTGCTTGGGGTTTAGGACTCTGGAAAAATACCCTAAAGGTGTGGACTGCTGCTCACCTCATCTCTCATTTCTGCTGTTCTCTATTCTCTACCTGTTTGAAAGTAAGGAATCTGCCAATGCCATTGGGATGACCGGAAGGATGTGTTTATGTAAATGGACTGCATTTCAGTGAAGATATAAAAGACTTTTTCTGTGTGGTCTCTTCCTTCTCCCATCCTCAGGATGGCAATGTCTTGTAAAAACAAACAGGTACTGGGTGACCCTGCTATTGGGATCCATTGCTACAAGGCTTGATGAATTACTGAAGTCTTTTGGGCACAGGATCCTGTGGGTCTTCCCTACAAAAATACAGAAAGACCTACAGGCACAAGTCAGAATATACACTGCACACTTGTTTCTAAAACTTTTAAGTCTAAGGCCTGTTTAAAGGGTTAAAATATTGTCCTCAATAAAAAAGGAACTATAACCACACTTCTCACACCTCAATACACCAAATTATTGTCTATCCATTGTCTTGTTTGTTTGTGCACAACTATGCATGAGCAAGTGACCCATATACAAAAACTTGGAGCACCGCTTAACCTCTCTGGCGGTATGATTATTTTGGATTTTAGGTGCTGAAAGCGGTACAATTATTTTGCATGGAAATTTGGCGTTTTATATTGTAGGTCTGTAATTCTTAATAACACGCTTAAATCTGTCCAAACAAGAGTCTAGTAGATATCCCGGGTATGATGAAGTTTGAAACACAAAAACATAAATTATAATATAATAAATAAATATAAATAATTTAAAAAAATAATAATATAATAATAAAAAAAAAAATTCCCCCGTGATTCACTATCGCTTCTGCAAGTGTTCTAATTTACTATCGCTGTTTTCTAGCTGGTCTAAAGCCACTTTTGACGTAAAGGGACACTTTTTGGTTTCTATGGACAGTTTCCAGGCAGAAAGAACAGTATATATAACATAAAATTACATGCAGGGCATGGGCCAAAGCACTGGGGACAAAAGGGAAGTGAAATAATTTCATACAGTACTGTAATCTGTAAGATTACAGTACTGCATGTGTTATGGTTTTTACATTTTTTTTAATTTGCCGCCAGGCTCCGCCCCGTGCGTCACAGCACCCGCAGGGAACGGAACCTGGCACGGAGAGACTTCGGAGGAGACAGAGCCCGCAGACAGCGTGGGGGGACATTGCAGGATCCTGGGGACAAGGTAAGTACAGCGCACCAGGATCCTGCAATGTAATCCCGAGTGTGGCTCTGGGTTACCGCTAATGGGACTGAAATTTAACCCAGAGCCACACTCGGGAAAATCGTCAGGGAGGCTACAACACTGCAAAACTTCCCCCTGCAGTCCAAAGCACAGATCGGGTGTCGATGTTCAAATAAGCTTATCCAGGCAGGCTGAAACAGATTGGAAAACAGAAGGTGGAACCACACACCGGAACCCAGCCACTATATAGAGTGGTAAAGATAAGGCTTCAGCCTGAACTCCTCCTGGTTATACTTCTCTGACATGTTTTGCCCCGCCTATGGCAATTAATCATAGTCTATGAATTATTGAACTCACTCTGACATTCTTAGTGATCCCTCACATTCATGGTGTGATCACTGTTTACATACGTGCAACCTACCTATGTGGTCACAATTGCATGTGAGCACGGGGGGGCAAGACGATTTAATTCGTTTATTTTATTATTTGTTTCATTTTGTTTTTATTCTGTCTCTTTAGTTGTTTACCATCAAACTGAAACTGTTAGTAACAAAATCTTTGTTGCTTCAGGTTTCTTACGTCATGTGGGGGGTACAAATGTACCTTCCTCGTCTCTGTGTTCCCCAGGCCACACAGAAAGCAGCAGTTGTAGGCTTTCTGGTGCGATCATGGGAGCAAGGGGGGCCATCCTTCTGTGCCCTGTAGAAGTAATCGGGTGGCTGTAGAGCCACTTAGATCTCTTTTACATTAAAGCCCATCAATGAATGAAAATTTTGGTACTGGGTACATGGCTGCATCTACAGTCATGATCCCGGTACAGCTACTTCAACCTGAGGATGTACAGGTACATTGTACGGGTATGAAGTGATTAAAGACTGGTTAAGATAAATACCCAGGTTTTTCAGTAATATGTATTTGTACAACTTCATTATTTTTAAGAATGTTTTATATTTTTATATTTGTTTTATATATGTATATTGTAAACCAGGACATGTTTTCGCCTCTTGTTACCTAAGGGGACCAAACGGTAACATTTCTCTTTCACTACTTTTGGCTCTCTTTTTTATGCATTTGTAAACCATTTCCTCCTATAGCCACATTTACTAAATCTTTCTCCTGTTGTTTGGTTTGTTACTTGTTTTGTGTATAAACAGCAATATAGCAATTTTTTTGCACATGGGTTTAGATTTCCCTCTAATCTCATTCATTTATATTTGTGGTAGTAATAGCATAACTTCATGAACAGTAAATAGTAAACAATATTCTTTTGTAGCATTACATTAAAAAAAAAGTTCAGTTCCAGTTTTTCTTGTGCTGTCCTGTATTGGCATGTTAACCTGCGTGTTGTAACAAACCTCAATGGATAGCAAAGGTCTGAAGTGGCACTTAGGAAGTTCATGGGGCAGCACAATAAAAAGATTTGACATGCAGATGTGCCCTAAAATGTTTCTTCGCTTGTCTTGGTAAAAGAGCTGTTGCTGACAGTTCTGCTCTTGCAGGCAGCACCTGGTGCTCACGTGACTGTGCATGCTGAGGATGCTTTCCTGTTCTCCTCTGATTTGCTCCCTGCTGTGTCTTATTCTAATCATTCATAATTAAATAACCATGCAAGCATTCACTCACTGCTAAAAACTGCTGATTCTTCTCTTCTATCCCTGCACTGAACTAAACATATTATTAAAGAGGAAGTAAATTTCACATTTAGCTATAGGTAAGCCTATAATAAGGCTTACCTATAATGTAAAAATCTCCTAAACGTGTACCGTTTAGGAGATATTTACATTACATGCAGCCAGTGGCATCACTGGCGCATGGGCTCTGAAGGAATGGCCACGGGTGCCATTCCATCCAAGCCCTGTGCCATGATTGGCAGCTCCCGTGCACATGCACAGGAGTGACATCATCACAGTCCGGCCAATCACTGAACCTGGAAGCATGAAGGCTGAAAATGGAAACGGCTGCATCGCTGACATTGCAGCGCTGGAACAGCTTTGTTTTAAGGGAAGTTTCACATAATGTGGTAGTATGCGATGCATACTACCACATTATTACTTTACCTTGCAGGAAGAAAAAAAAACTTCAAGCGGTATACAACTGCTTTAATTGGAAGAGAGCAGTTGCTGTCAAGACAGCCATCTTTCTTAGGGTCTAGACAGACAGCAGTGGGAACATTGCAAATAATAGGTAAAGGCTAAGCAAGCATTTCCACAACTTTATCATATATACCCAAAATATAAGATAACATTTTTATGCTTTGGTTGGTATTTGTATTTTGCCATCATATATTAATTTCAAGAACAAATCTTGCTTGCTCAACTGAGAAATTCAAATTTCCCTCTCCAGGCATACGTGGTTGATAGACTTTTTTATCCATACATTGTCCATTGGACATATGCTGTATACTCTAAGGCATAAAGAGATGCATTCGCTAAAACAAGGCAAAATCCTCCCTAGACTAAGCTGTTTGTATTTATATAGTACTACGCACTCTGCTGATTGTGTTTTATATTCTGTACTATTTGCTAGGCTTTTATGATGCACTGCAATGTATTAAATGCCTTAGTCATGTTATATTGTGTATTCCATTATGTTCAATCATTTACGCTTTTATGGTTTAATTATTCATTTTTTTTTTTTCATAAAGAGAAAATGAATTATGGTTGTAATTAAAAAAGGAATAACAGGGAAGCATAACATCAGGGAAACAGGATTGCAATGTGCGATGTGCAACAATTTAGCTTTTTGCTTAGTGCTTATGTTTTCCAGTGCAAGGACCCTGGGCTAAATTCCAACCAGAGACCATATTATATTTTATTTTTTTTGAAAATTGTGTTTATTGAAAATATTCAAAAATACAAGACTGGACAAACTTCAAAGTCCAAAGCTAATTCGTATACAAAGGTGAATGACCAAAATAAGGTAACATTACATTACACACATCCTTAAAGATGTGTGTAAGGCCTCCACCCTTTTCACCTCCCGCTCCCCATATGGGATCAGACTGTGCAAGAGGAAGCCAGGTTAGTCTGCCTGAGGTTTCTGAATCATTTAGTGCGTCAAAAATAGCAAGGGTGTTGTCAAATAGTAAAGAACTTATAATTCAAAGCTCTGGACCTATAGTACTAAGAGCTTCTAAACCATTTAAACTGTGGGTCCAGGTGAGAAAAGTGAACTTAGCTCATCTGGGCTAACTCCTAGGAATAACAACGTGAACCCTAGCTGACACAATCCAGAGTGATGGCCTGCATGGGTTCATGCCTGCATCGAGCGCAGCGAGGGGTTGAAAATGGGAAGGAAGAGGAAAAAGAGAGGCTTGAAAACAGGGGGGCAGGAAGCTGGAAAATAATATAAGGATAGGAAAGAATGGATTTCACAGAAGGCTGGAGAAAAGGAGGGCTTGGCCATGGCGTCAGTAAAGTGAGTGCCCTGGGGCCTCCATTCAAAGGTCAAAGAAGAACCCCGATATGTGTGGCCCAAGGTTCCCAGGTGATTTTAAATGTATCAACCGTGTCAAGTATGGTGTTGGAAATTATTTCCTGGGACATTATCCAGGGGATTTTTTGTTTGGTTAAGTGGTAGGAAACTGTAGGAGATTTCCATACCTGGGCAATAGTCATTTTGGCCCCTAAAAGAATAAAGTGAATTAGGGCCTGGGTTGGTTTCCAGGTTTTTGGGATCTGACGGTTGAGGAGTGCATTTGTAGGGTCTTGCTTAACCACAATTCCCGTGGTTTTGTGGATTAGGTTAAAAATTCTGTTCCAGTAGCCTGATTCTGGGATACTCCCACAAAATGTGGGGGAGTGTGCCCAGGTGGCCGCATCCTCTAAAGTAGAGGGGGGAAGATTGGGGGTAATATTTGGCCAGGCAGGTAGGAACTAGGTACCAGCGGGGCATGACCTTGAGACTGGCTTCTATTAGGGAATTATTCAGGATCCCCTTAACGGAATATGCAAAGTTAGAATGCCATGTGTCAAGGTCCCAGTTAAACTCCAGGTCACGTTCCCAGCTCAACATATAGGTCGCTTTCTCCATAGGCCCGGCTAGGACTGAATATATCACGGAGATACCCCCTCTCGTATCCATGGCTGAGAAATACCAATGTTCATATGGGGTTACCGTTAGCGGTTTTGCGCTACTTTTCCAAATCAAGTTTAGGAAGTGTGCTAATTGGTAGTATCTAAATTTTTCAAAGGGGGCATTTCAAGTTTGGAAACACAGTAGCTTAATGTGAGGGGACCTTTGAGTTGAAATAGTGCCCAATTCTATATAGACCTTTGTTCAGCCACCACTTGAAGGCTTTGATATCTAACCCTGGGGGGAACTGGAGGTTGTGGAAAATATGGGCTAGTGGGTGCCAGGCAGAAGTCAGTTAATTCAATTTGTGTAAAGAGTCATATAATGCTATCCAGTGGGAGAGTGTAGGAGCAAGAATTGGGGGAGGCTTGTGGGTGGGCTCCAAAGCAAGAAATCTAAGGTATGTTAGGAGTCGCTTGTTGCTCCATACTCACCCAGTCAGGTTTTGGGCCCCTGAAGTAAAGTGAGTTGAACCGCCTGATAGTACCCCCAAAGGTACTTTCATTCTGGGTCTAAAAAGGAAATTTTTAGAGAGACGGTGTACTTTTTTGACCCAAATGAAGCAAATGATTGCTGACTGAAGTTTGTTGATGTGTAGTTTGGTGACAGGAATCGGAAGGGAATGGAACAGGTACAGGATTCTGGGTAACAGGGTCATCTTGATCGCATTTATTCTACCAAGCCAGGACATTTTGTATAATGACCATTGGAGGAGGTCTTCTGTTAATTTTTTGATCATGGGGGAAATTATGTGTGTATAGGTGGTCTATTTTGGATGTGAGATTTATGCCTAAATATGGGATTGACGTAGGGTTCCAGGCAAATAGAAAGTGGTATTTCAGTCTATCCACCAGGTCCTAGGGGGTTGATACATTGAGGGCAATCGATTTGGTCATATTTACTTGTAGTCCCGAGACACGCCCGAAATCGCTTAGTAGTTGTAATATGTTAGGGGTTGAGATATGGGGTGACGTAACAAAGAGGAGGAAATCATCTGCAAAAGTGCACATTTTGTGGGTCAATTGGCCACAAGGAACTCCGTGAATGTCTGGGTGAAGTCTTATCGCAATCGCCAATGTTTCTATAGCGACCGTGATAAGGAGAGGGGAGAACCCTGCCTTGTGCCCTTCCTGATCGGGAACAGGTCAGAGTGGCAACTGTGTGGAATGCCTTTTAGAGGTCTATAAAAAGGAGATAGCCCTCTTGGGGGGGGGGCACCGTCCCAACCTGACTTCATGAGGGAAATTTTGTCCACTGCTCTACTTATCCGGTCCAGACCCTGCCTCCCTGAAATAAACCCCACCTGGTCCTTATGAATATATGATCCAATGAAGGATGCTAATCTGTTTGATAAAATCTTTATCATTATCTTTAAGTCATTATTGATTAAGGAGATCGGCCTATAGTTGCTTACTTCACTGGGATCTTTGCCCGGTTTGGGGATTACTGATATATAAGCTATGTTGGCTGTAGGGTCTAGGGGGGAGCCCTTGCTTAAGGAATTAAAGAAGCGGACCAGATAAGGAGAGAGCACATTAATGAAGGTCTTGTAGTAATGGGTTGAAAAGCCATCAGGGCCCGGGGCAGAGCCTTTTTTAAGGTCTTTAATGACCACTCGGACCTCAGTTTCCTGAAACGGCGAGTCTAAGATAGAGCGATGAGAGTCTGAGAGTTTTGGGAGTGGAACATTCTCCAAGAAGGAAAGAAGTTGACTGGGGGAGCTGGGGTTGCGTTCAAAGTATAGGCTAGAATAGAAGGACTGGAAGGCTTCAAGGATCTTTTTGGGGTTCTGAGTCAGGGAACCAGTCAAGGATTTGACTTTGGGAAGGGCGAAGATTCTGTGTCTGGGGATAAGTTTAGTCGCTAGCTGCGGGCCAATCTTGTCCACTTGTAGGTAGTACCGGCCGCTTACCCATCTTAGGTGCTTTTCTGCGTTATGCCCTGTACACACGGTTGGATTTTCCGATGGAAAATGTGTGATAGTACCTTGTTGTCGTAAATTCCGACTGTGTGTGGGCTCCATCACACATTTTTCATTGGAATTTCCGACACACAAAGTTTGAGAGCAGGCTATAAAATTTTCCGTTGTCGGAAATTCCGATCGTGTGTACACAAATCCGACTCACAAAGTGCCACGCATGCTCAGAATAAATTAAGCTATTGGCTATTGCCCCGTTTATAGACCCGACGTACGTGTTTTACATCTTTCAGAACGATCGGATTTTCAGACAACTTTGTGTGACCGTGTGTCTGCAAGACAAGTTTGAGCCAACATCCATCAGAAAAAATCCATGGATTTTGTTGTCGGAATGTCCGATCAATGTCCGACCGTGTGTACGTGGAATTAGAGGTGAGGCCTAAATTAAGGGCTAATCTGGTGGATTCTAGTTTGGCTAGAGAGCTAGGGGTGGGTTTTTGCTTGTGGATCATGCTACAAGCCTTGAAATCTTTCTCTATGTTTATGACTTCCGCTTTCTGTTCGCGCTTCAATCTGGAGGAAATCTGGATAAGCTTCCCTCTCATTACCGCTTTGTGGGGCCCCCAAAGGAAGCTTGGGGAGATTCTCCAATGTTATTGGTAACGAAGTATTCCCGAAGATCCTTTTCCCACATAATGCAATGTACTGGGTTGGAAAGGATGTTTTTTTTAGGCGCCAGTGGTAGGGTCCCGGGGGGATTACAGAATCTGTAAGTTTTAGAATTACTAGTGAGTAGTCCGATCATGGACATCTTGAATTGAGGCTTGAGAAGCCGAGTGGATTTCAGAAGTGGGGATGAAGATATGGTCAATTCTAGCAAATGTCCTATGTGGGGCTGAGTAGTGCGTATAGTCTTTTGCGGAAGGGTTTAGCTCCCTCCAAATGTCAATCAGGCCTAGGCAGTGTAGGAGTCAGGCAATGCGGAGACTCTGTTTAGGAGGTTTTTTGAGGTGGGGAATGGCTTGGGCTGATTTGTCTAGAAGATGATCAAAGGTGATGTTGGAATCACCGTCCATAATCACTCTGCCCTCAAAATGAGGAGAGAGGGATGTGAGCATCGAGGATAAGAAGTGGGCTTGGCCTCGGTTAGGGACATAGTAGGATATGATGGAATACATAGTGCCAGCTATAAGACCTTTGACTAGGATGTAACGACCCTCTTTGTCTTTGATCGTTTGAGAATGTGTAAATGAGGTCTGTTTGGAAAATAGAATAGCTACTCCCCTTTTCTTGGTGTCTGTGTTTGCCAGATAAAAGTTGGGGTACCTGTGATAAAGGAAGGTGGGGGTGTAACTGTTAGGGAAGTGAGTTTCTTGGAGAAGAATTATGTCAATGCCCCTAGAGTGGTAGCTTTGGAAGGCCTTGTGTCTCTTAGTGGGGGAGTTCAGACCCTGAGTGTTATGTGAGGCTATCTTAAAAGTCGCCTGCAGAGGGGTAGGGTCAGCCATGGATACGAGGAAGAGGATGCAAGTATATGTGAGGGGGGCCTACCTTGACCACTGACGATCAATATCTGAGCTGTGAAGTTCCGAGCAGGTCCATCACCCAGGTTGTCTGGATGAGCGTAGCTTTCCGTGAAAGTTCCTGGGAAGTACAAAAAGGGAGAGAAGATAAAGGGGGAGCAGACATGTATAAGGGAAAGAGAAAGAGGAAAAGGGGTGAAAGAGTCAAGAAGTCCTAGACAAGATTGTTTAGGACTATGGAGGTGCAGGACTGGCTGGCCAAGTCCTGTTCCGAGACCCACAGAGTGGATGGGCTCGGTGAAGTGGCATCCTCAATAGGGGTTGCTGTCCTGATGTCACCAGAGGAGGGAACCCCTCTGAGTCACAACAGAGGGTGTGGCATGCAGGGCTGCTCCGGCCGCTAGGCCCCCAGCGAAATACATAAGATTTTTGTGTAGGACCTTGAGGCTAGGAAGCTAAGGAACAAACTCTAGACAGACATAATAACATTTAGGAGAACAGAAAATACATTAGTTTACTGACTTGGAAGGTGCTGTAGGAATGGGGGAAGGGGATGCAATAGGAGGGGGGAAAGGAAGTGGCACCAAGTTCAGAACCACTAGCCCAAGTAAACTAATTAGGTTCAGTCGTTGGCCGGTGGGGGGCTAGCCTACCAGGGATAGGAACTTGCCAAGAAGATTGCCCCTCAGTATACTCTAGGGGTGGGTGCACAAAATCATAGGAGAAGACATTTTCAGTTTCAGCGAGCTGATCGAAGAGTCCGGTGGGTGTAGTTTAAACTACTACACAGTTGGGGGGTTAAACTGCCCGAAAATTAAGATAACTATTCCAGAGGGGAAAAGTGAAGTAGAGATTCATCTTGGAGGGTGGAAGTCTCGTTGTCTCTTTGTTTGCTGTTTGTTCCACAGCGGTGTCAGGGGGCTGTTTGGTGGGGGTCCCTTGGAAGAGCTTGGTCGGTGGGCTGACTGGTGAGGTGGCAATTCTTGGAAGATGAACCCAAGTCGAAGGAGCAGTCATTCGCCTTCCTGAAAGCTGGAGAATCCATATGATTTGTCCTTGTATTAGAACTGGAGGCGGAAAGGGAAGGACCATCAGTATTTTATGTTTTTTTTGTGTTAATGTTTCCAGGAGGGGTTTGAGGGATCTCCACTTCTGGATTGTGGTCAGGAGATATCCGTGAAAATTTGGATTTTGTTTACTTGTATGGAGAGGTTATCAAAATTGCAGGATCTTCTCATGATTTCCTCTTTCACTCCATAGAAGTGGGGCTTTACCACAATATCCCTCGGAAACCCATCTTGGCGTGGGGGTTGTAGAGCTCTATGGGCTCTGTCCAGCTCAAGTCTATGACTTGGGATATTTGGGATATCTTTTATGAAGAGTTTTACCATGTCCGGAATGTCCGTTACCAATTCAGGGATACCTCTGATGCAGAAATTATATCTCCTGCTTCTGTTCTCTAAATCATCAGGTTTGGCAAGTGCGATTTCAAGTTGGTCTTACAGCATCTGAATGCAAGTTGTGTTTTGATTGGTGCATGCAGCTGTGTTATCTACTGCCTGTTCAATGACATCCATGAGGTCCCCAAGGCTCTGCAGGTCTGCTTTTATAGATGAAGTGATCTGGGTGGCATTTTGGGCTAGACTTGCTGCTTGCATCTCTGAAAAGCAATTCAGCAGCAGGGCCATATCAGATTGGTGGGTTGGATGCTGGGGTAGGTCTGCTGAGAGCCTGCATGGCTGAGGGGAGACCGCAGCATGGGGGTGTGCAGCATGTCTGCCATTGTCCTGCTGAGGAGCGACTCAGTGGAGGCTGGGGAGGCTATGTGAGGAGATTGATTACTCACAGGAGTTGCCAGCAAGGAATAGCCTTGCTGGTTTGTTGATGGAGGGTCCGCTATGGAGTCCTGTTCCTCTGAGCCTCCGAATGGTGGAGCCGTGGCCGCCATCTTAGGAGCTGTGGGAGTGGGTAGAACGAAAAATTGATCTGCTGGTTATCCTTCTTCTTGGTGTGGTCTCCCAGCATGCAGGCAGGTGCACCGATCCTTCCGCAGGCTAGGGGGGGTCTGCCTGGGGGGGGGTCTCGCTATTTGTAGCTGTCGTGGGGACCGTAGAAGGCCAGAGCGGGTCGGAGCTCCCAGTCAGCACATCTTTCCGAAGTCCCACGCATGCGCACTCCCAGAGACCATATTTTAATGTAGTTTTTTCAGTTTGATTGCTTGAGTTTGCTCTGGTTTCCCCACCCAATCCAAGAAAATACTGCCAGATTAATTAGCCTTAGATATCTGTACAACCTGTAGCAGAAACATTAGATTGTAAGCTCTTTCTAGTGACTGCTGTAGAGTATCCTATGTACTATTTTAAAGCACTTTAGAATATATTGGAGTTCTGTGAAATCCAAGCCTTGTTATAATCTAAGGTCAGTAGTAGTTCACAGAAATTGGACTTGTTGCTTTATTTCCATTTCTGTGACTTGAATATAACTTAAAATAATTCAGTTACAGTCAGTGCATGTCATTTATGGCAGTAGACACAGGACAGGCAAATTTGCTCATGTGTTGAAGCAAATAAACTGTGACATTAAACTGAGATTGAATTTTGTGTAAGAGCCCATTCACACAGGGGCAACACGACTTCCAGCACGACTTTGGGAGGCAACTTGGACACGACTTGAGTATGAATCACAGCACGACTTGGGGCAACTTACAACACAACTTGAAGTCACCTCCAGGACAGGGAACTTTACAAGTGGCCAATCAGAGCTTATCAGCTGTGTGTGAGAAGGAGGGGGCTGGCTGTTTAGTGGAGGAAATTACTTTCTGTTTCTTTTCTGCTTCCTGTAAAGTTGCCTCAGTATGAACAGTGATCAGACTTGGAGGCAACTTCCATTGAAATCAATGGGTACAAGTTGCCTTCAAGTCGAATTGAAGTAGTACAGGAACCTTTTCTGAAGTCGGAGCGACTGCAGTAGTGTGCATTAAGACAGATCCATTCACTTACATTGATTTTTTCGTGTAGCGCGACTTGAGGCGACTAGGGGCGACTTGGGGCGACTTGAAGTCGGATCCAAAGTTGCCCCTGTGTGAATGGGCTCTAAAGGTGTGATTTTCTCAAGGAAACAAAAAAAGTATGAGCTCTTTTTAGTTACAAATGTGATAGCATTAAGGTGTTTATTAGGCTTCATATCATATGGGTTATGTTTTTCAGTAACTGAAGTGCTGCTACCTCCTGTAGTACAGGAACATCTCATGTGAGTTTCTTTGCTTATAACCTATTAGGAACTAAGTCTATGACAATTATACACACATTTTTTTTAGAGAATATATCGGTCAAATCTACTAATACATAGGCATGCGCAATCAAGCATTGATTCAAATGAGAAAAATCTATGCTCGTGGAATTTTTCAGTTGCACCTGAATGTTCTCCTACAGCAGTGGTCTCCAAACTGTGGCCCTTTGCTTAGCTTTATCTGGCCCTTGGGACACTATTCCTTTCACTGATACGAGGCACTATTCCTTCTACACCAACAGTGAGGCGTAATTCCTGTCACTGATACTAACAATAGGGCACTATTACTACAGCTGACCCCAACAATGGGGCACTATTCCTCCTAAATACACCAGTGATGGGGCACTATTCCTCCCACTGACACCAACTGCATGGTACTATTCTTCCCATTAGTAATGTGAAAAAGGGGGGAAAACACTGTGCTAAACAAATTATGCAAGCAAGCTGCTGAACACTCAAAGTTAAACAAGAATGGGGTAAAGTACCCTTGCCCCCGTTGAAGACCTTTAGTGTTGAAACGCATCGGACCAGAATTTACTGCACCCCACATTGCTTTTTTTCCATTTTTTATGGTTTTGCAATCACTTTTATTCTTGTCATTTTTTTGATATATTTCAATAAACCTACTAGTTTGACCTGCACTATTGGGAGCCTTTCTTCTTTTTCCTATGCTATGTTCGTTGGAGCTTACAAGGAGTGGTCTGGAGGTACACTTAGCTGGATATCACAGTGTTTCTGGAGTTCGCTGATGGGAAACTGAGGACCCCTTACCTGATCCATCTCCTGTATACAGCACCTGATTTAGATCCTGGTGGATCACAAGCCCATTTGACCCACTGTTGTAAAACATGCGTGTCCACCCCAGCTGGTAAGAGTATCCATCTTATCTTTCAAGAGTTATTTAAGTGACTACAGACAACTTGTTTTGCTTTCTACTGTTTGGTGTCATCCCAACAGGAAGAAGCACATCTTGTCTACCCCCCATTTTTGTGGACTTTATTCCATATGACTTATTGCAGTTTTACTCACCCCTGGATGTATGCACTTCCTGTGTATTGCACAATTATTACATTAGTCACACTGTGTAGTTTATATCACATTTTTGAATGCATGCATTGGTATTTGCACATCTTCATCCATGCTACTCTACATTGTGTAGTCACATACCATTGTACTCTGGCTTTTGCACTTTACAACACTACACTACTTTACCCTATTCTTCCCATTGACACCAATGATGGGGCACTATACTTCTCACTGATGACAACAATGAGTCACTATTCCTCCCACTGAAACCAACTCCATGACCCTATTCTTCCCACTGACACCAATTATGGGGCACTATTCCTTCCCCTGAAACCAACAATGGGGCACTATTTCTTCCCCATGATACCAACAATGGGTCAATGTTCTTCCCACTAATACCAATGATGGTCATTCTTTACTCCCACAGACACCAGGGCATTTTCTACTCACACTGGCCACAGTCTGGCCCCCCTCAAAGTCTGAAGGACAGTAAACTGGCCCTTCTTTCAAAAAGTTTCACCAAAGTTTTCATTACAGCAAGAGAGAGCGTTGTGTCAACATCGGAAGAGGAGAAAAGGGAAGAGGACGACGGAGGAGATCGGGCCAATGCTAGCAAAAGAGTGGCAAAAAAGCAGAAAATAGAGAAGGAGCCTGGCAGAAGACACAGGAGAGTGGGAGAAGAACCGGAGAGCGGAGAAGTCAGAAGAGACCCCCGGAGCTGCCTAATAAATTACTTTAAAAACCCGTCTGGTATGCTTTTTCCCCCAGGTGAATGGGTAAGGGTGTGATGTACCCCATACTTATTCATAGGGTGGGGGGCCGGGATCTGGGGGCCCCCTTATTACAAGGGGCTCCCAGATTCCGGTAAGCCCCCCACCCGCAGACCCCAACAACCAACGGCCAGGGTTGTCTGGAAGAGGCCCTTGTCCTCATCAACATTGGGACAAGGTGCTCTGGAGTAGGGGGGCCACAGGGCACCCCCTGCCCCAAAGCACCTACCCCCCATGTTGAGGGCATGCGGCCTGGTATGATTCAGAAGGGTGGGGCGCTCGCTCGTCCCGACCCCTTTCCTGACTGGCCAGGCTGCGTGCACGGATATGGGTCTGGTATGGATTTTGGAGGGACCCCCACGCCGTTTTTTGGCGTAGGGGGTTCCCCTTAAAATCCATATCAGACCGAAGGGCCTGGTATGCTCTTGGAGGGGGAACCCCTGTCATTTTTTTTTATTTAAAATTTGGCGTGGAGTTCCCCTTCAAGATCATCATAGCACAAGTCGCATGCCATAGTCAGATCAGGCAAGACGGCGATCCGACTTTGATCCGACTTCAATGATATTCAATGGGCTGAAGTAGGATCAAAGTCAGACCAAAGTAGTGCAGAGAGCATTTTCAAAGTCGGACCGACTTGTGTCGGACCAGTTAAGACGGCTCCCATAGGGAAAAATTAATTTTCACACGTCCTGCGGCATGAGCTCCCAATGTCGGAGCATTTGTCGCACCAGTGTAAACCCGGCCTGAAACGTGGATACATAGAAACTGTAGTTACACCTGTAAATACCAGTAGCACATCCTGATCACAATCAAGGCAAACATATCACTGAAAACTTGTTCTGGTCCCTAAGTGCTTAAAGGTACGAGTGCTAAAGTGGTTAAACACATTTAAATTTCCACTGTGTACAAATTTGTTTGCCTGAAATTTCAGATTAAATGAAGTATGTAACTGTTTGGCTGTAGTATTACTATCTCTCTATTTTCCTTACAAATGTATCATTTTTTTCCTGATGGACAAAGACATTTTCTTTTTGTTCACTATTTTATTATTCACTATTCCTTGAAATAAAAATGAACATATTCTAATGATTGCACCGTAGAACATATTCGTTTTTAATTAATACAGTTTCTTCATTGAATGATGTGTACTTTTGACTCATATCACCTTACCTCAATAAAAGATTAAATTGACATTTTATTTTATGTCTGTGAAATGAATAGTTAACAGCTTTTCTTATATTATTTCTTGGCTGTTATGTGCACAAAGTAAAGCATTATTTTTATGATGTTTAGTTTATTAAAAAGAAGGTTATGATCACATTTGCTTTTTAAAATGAAACCCAAGCTTTGCAGTAACTTGCCTGGATAAAAAAAGGTGCAAAATGGTTTATTTTACAAATATAGTCACTGTTATACCTCTTCTACTGTAAAAGTAGATATGTCAATATACAACACACAGTTGAAAATAAATACTTGTAAACTGTTAGTTACAGCTTACAAATAAGCCCCCTGCATCTGAAAGTTGTGTCCCAAAAGGCAAGCAGAGGACAAAGGACTAGTTGCCAGTATTGCCTGTGGTTGCCCTGCAGCAGATCTTTTCTCTATTACTGATTAACAATGCCTTGTTTCATACTGTTTTCAAAGTACGGTGGCCATTTTGGTAGAGACAGGGCTTTGCTTCCTTTTATCATAACCCCCTCCCCGCATAGCTCATGATCTGATAACTAGATGTTTAAGAATGGTGATGTGAAGAAAGCACAGATCCACAGAATGGATGAAACAGGGATTGAGTACTTTGCATTCATAGGTACTGCTTTCTTTGTTTGATACAATAAGCACAATAGTGACACTGCCATCACCAAATTTCACTTCAAATCCCATGAGACTATCAGCCAGAGGCAGCAGTGCCTTAGATGATATCACACAGCATAGTGTACATACAACTGTGAGACTACAGAACACAAGTGCCTAGGCACAGTTGCAGGTCAAAAAGAGCACTCTTTTTTCAGAAGATAAAAGGTAAATATTTCACGGTACTTAACAGTTCTAAAAGTTTCTTACAAGATAAAATGCATAGTTTAATTTTTTGATTTCAGGGCCAAATTATGGATGAGAAGAAAAATGTTGCCATAATTGAATGACATGAACTAATTTAACTGCTTGCCGCCCGCCCACTGTCAAATGACGGCGGGGCGGTGCAGCCCTTGTTCTGGGCCGCCATCATATGATGGCGGACCAGAACGCCCGCTCTCACGTGCCCATGGGGGGGCGCAGCGCGGCAATCGCAACCGCACCATGTTGCTAGGACATGGCGCGACCCCGATCTGAGTAAAGAGCTGCGTCCACGGCTCTTTAACCATGTGATCGGCTGTGTCCAATCACAGCTGGTCACATGTAAACATAGAGATGCCGGTAATTGGCTCTCCTCGCCTCACACTGACATAGTGTGAGGAGAGGAGAGCCGATCAGCGGCCTCTCCTCACAGGGGGACATCTAGGGATGTAATCAGGGCACTGATCATCAGTGTCCTGATTACAATAAAGAAATAAAGTGTAACAATAAATGCCCACCAATGCCAGCATACAGTGCCCACCAATGCCAGCATTTAGTGCCCACCAGTGGCAGCAATCAGTGCCCACCACTGCCCACAAGTGCCACAAATCAATGCCCATTAGCCTTGCCAGTCAGTGCTGGCAATCAGTGCCTCCTATCAGTGCTGCCCATCAATGCCCATCAGTGTCGCCCATCAGTGCCACCCATCAATGACCATAAGTGCCCATCTGTACTGCCTATCCATGCCGCCTATCCATGCTCACCAGTGCCGCCTATCATTGCCCATCACTACCACCTATCAGTGCCCACTAGTGCCACCTAATAATGCCCATCAGTGCCACCTAACAGTGCCCATCAGTGCTACCTAACAGTGCTCAACAGTGCCACATATCAGTGCCACCTATCAGTGCCCATAATTGCGGCATATTAGTGCCTCCTCATTAGTGCCACCTCATCAGTGCCCATAAGTGCCGCCTCATCAGTGCCCATAAGTGCCACCTCATCAGTGCCCACCAGTTCAGCCTATCAGTGCCCATCAGTGCCTCCTCATCAGCGCACATCAGTGAAGGCAAAAAATTAATTAGTTACAAAATTTACTGACAGAAAAAAAGTAAAAAACCTTTTTTTTCCAAAATTTTTGGTCTTTTTTTTGTAAAATATAAAAAACCCAGCAGTGATTAAAAGCCACCAAAAGAAAGCTCTATTTGTGTGAAGTAAATGATAAAAAATGTGTTTGGGTACAGTGTAGCATGACTGCGCAATTGTCATTCAAAGTGGAGCTGTTTGCTATCATTGAGAGAGACATCTGCATGATGTCGGGAAGGCTCCACAATTGAATTCCTCCTGTGAAGGCTCCTAGGACCTCATTCCCTGTTGGCTACCAAGGCTTCCCCTCTATTGCCGGTGGGCAATACAAGCTGGTTTGACCCATAGAGCGTACGCTGTTTTGGGTTCTAACCTTCCGGTAAGCCTCCATTCACTCTGGTGGTGGTATCTTCACAATCTTCCATTTATTGATACATGACACTTTCGTGAAGGTTCCCAGGACTATACTCTTGGCTGATTACTACAGCTTTCTTCTCATTGCTGGTGGGCAATACAAGCTGGTTTGACCCATACAGAGTATGCTGTCTTGGGTTCAAACTTTCCGGTAGGCCTCCATTTACTTTGATGGTGGCATTTTCACTATTTACTTTTTTTACGCACATGGTGACCATGATGGCTTCATACAATGATGGACTATGATTCCCTATTATATATGATGGACATTTATAAATATTAGAGATTTTCATATTCATTTTATTTTATTTTCTATGTATATTTAAATCTTTAGCGCTACACTTTGCTACACTTGTCGTTTATAGCAAAATTTCTATTTGCCGTGTTAGCTGCTTGCACAATCGAGTAAGCGCAAAGTTATTTTGTCTTTTTGCACTCATTAAAATTAGAAGAAAAGAGGTTTAACCTTAAACTACGTAGAGGGTTCTTTACTGTAAGAGCAGCAAGGATGTGGAATTCCCTTCCACAGACGGTGGTCTCAACGGGAGCATCGATAGTTTCAAGAAACTATTCTATAAGCACTTGAATGACCACAACATACAGGGATATACAATGTAATACTGACATATAATCACACACATAGGTTGGACTTGATGGACTTGTGTCTTTTTTTAACCTCACCTACTATGTAACTATTTATAATTAGAATTTCTGATTCATAGAAAGTTGTATGATTATTATACCCCAAATTATTATTTTGTATGTGGGTGAATGCCATTCGGTTCAGTTACCTAGTGGCTTAATATCTCTTTGTGAATTTATAAGGATGACCTTCCTGCCACCCTTTTTTAATTAAAACTCAAGATTATACAAAGTTAGTGGACTTTAAACCCTCTGCTTGTATATGTCAGAACTGGATTTAGCCTGTCTGATGTGAGGATGCAAAAAGCAATATCGGGGGGCAGAGGGTAGTGTACAGAGACTATTAGTCTGTTGGACAGAGGACATGGGTCACTGCTGGCAGGACAAAGGATGGGGTCACTGATGGCAGGGCAGAGGACAGGGGTCACTGCTGGCAGGACACAGGACAGGGGTCACTGCTGGCAGGAAAAAGGACAGGGGTCACTGCTGGCAGAAGAGAGGACAGGGGTCACTGCTGGCAGGAGAAATAACAAGGGTCACTGCTGGCAGAACAGAGAACAGGGTTCAATTCTGGCAGGACACTCAGCAGAGCTCCTTCTCCCAACTTGCACTGCACACAGTCTGAGTACAGGCAGCAGAGGTCCTCCTCCCCACACAGCACATAGCTCAGATCACATTCCTTTACACAGAGCCACAATCTGCATGTGTGTAGCTGGCTACTGCAGCTGTGCTGCCATTCTGACCAGGGAATTTCACATGTCAGAACTGCAGCACAGTGGTCAGCTACATACTATACGGATCGTGGCTGTGTGTAAGGGAATCAAAACACAGCTATGTGCTGTGTGGGGTGGAGGAGCTCTGCTGATAATACCCAGACTGTGTACAGTGCAGGGATGAGAGAATGAGCTCATGGGCATGCACAAACATCCCAAGTGAATTACTTGTATGTTGTTGCCATGGATGATTGCATAGTTATCCTGGATATTGGATAGGGTTATTACCAACTGCAATCTACCTGTCATTGTAATTTCGGATACTTTGTAGCTAATGACTTTGTTTCACAGAGATAAATGTAATTACATTTTGTTCACAAATTTCTATATCAGTGAAAAATTTTAATTTGGTATCACAGTATAACATACAACTGCACATGATATAGTATCATAGTAGCACCAGTGATTAGAATCCTTATTTAAATGACTAGTTTCACTAAGTGTGATTTTGCATCCACAACATCACAAATAATCATAGTCCTTATTTGTATAGCCAACTCATTCAACATAGTTCAATACATGATTTTTTTAAATTTTATTTTTGCATTCACAACAGTAAATTTAATTGTAATCCTCGCATTACCCAGTTTATTCAATGAGATTTTACATTCGTTTGAGTGATTGTGTGATCTTTCCCCCTCATTTACAATTGTTTGGAAAAAGCAGTGCACATTTGTTGTGATCATGCGCATTGCTCTAAGGACACTACAAATCCCATAATCCATATCTCACAGTCTGTCGGGAGGAAACAAGAGAGGGCAGCAACATATCTACATACAATGGGATCATGCGGAATGAACATAGCCACCTTCTAACATAGAGGTGTCAAAATGGTGGTGCTCTAGCTGTTGCAAAACTACAAGTCCCATCATGCCTCTTGCCTGTGGGAGTCATGCTTGTAACTGTCAGTATTGTAGTGCCTAATGGGACTTGTAGTTTCGCAACAGCTGGAGGGTCGCCAGTTTGACACCTGTGCTCTAACAGGTCAGGTCACAGCGGCAAAAAAAAAGGAATGTGGATATTTTGAGGAGGTTGAGAGCAATAGGAGTTTTTTTTCTGAGTTAAAACTACATACTTGGATATAATTTTTTTAAACCAGAGTTAGTGTTACTTTAACCACTTACCAACCGGCCCATAGCCGAATGACGGCTGCACGGCGGCTGGATAACTCTGGGTGGACGTACTATGACGTCCTCCCAGAATTCCCCTCTCGCGCGCCCCCAGGGGCGCGCACCCGAACACATCCCGATCGCGGCCATTTACCATGTGATCGCGCCGTCAAACGACGGCGCGATCACATGTAAACAGACCGGCGTCATCTGATGACGCCGGTTCCTCTCCTCCCCTCCTGTGTACCGATCGGTACACAGTGAGCGGGAAGGGGGATGGATGGATGTCTGCAGCGCTGTGGGCTGTATGTGTAGTGCCCACAGCGCTGCACAGAGACATCCATCCATCTATCCATCCATGCTCAGCCATCCCTCACTACTCTGCAATGCTGTGCAATACTCTGCAATACCCCCACAATACTCTGCAATGCTGTGCAATACTCTGCAATGCCCCCACAATACTCTGCAATGCTGTGCAATACTCTGCAATGCTGTGCAATACTCTGCAGTACCCCCACAATACTCTGCAATACCCCCACAATACTCTGCAATGCTGTGCAATACTCTGCAATGCCCCCACAATACTCTGCAATGCCCCCACAATACTCTGCAATGCTGTGCAATACTCTGCAATGCTGTGCAATACTCTGCAATACCCCCACAATACTCTGCAATGCTGTGCAATATTCTGCAATACCCCCACAATACTCTGCAATGCTGTGCAATACTCTGCAATGCCCCCTCAATACTCTGCAATGCTGTGCAATACTCTGCAATGCTGTGCAATACTCTGCAATACCCCCACAATACTCTGCAATGCTGTGCAATACTCTGCAATACCCCCACAATACTCTGCAATGCTGTGCAATACTCTGCAATGCCCCCACAATACTCTGCAATGCCCCCACAATACTCTGCAATGCTGTGCAATACTCTGCAATGCCCCCACAATACTCTGCAATGCCCCCACAATACTCTGCGATGCCCCCGCCATACTCTGAAATGCCCCCGCCATACTCTGCAATGCCCCCGCCATACTCTGCCATGCCCCCGCCATACTCTGCCATGCCCCCGCCATACTCTGCCATACCCCGCCATACTCCGCAATACCCCGCCATACTCCGCCATACCCCGCCATACCCCGCAATACCCCGCCATACTCTGCAATACCCCGCCCCCGCCATACTCCGCAATACCCCGCCATACTCCGCAATACCCCGCCATACTCCGCAATACCCCGCCATACTCCGCAATAACCCGCCATACCCTGCCATGCTGAGCCATGCTCAGCTGTACTCGCCCTCTGTATGTGGCCAGGCTGTGGAAGTCTCACACATGTGGTATCGCCGTACTCAGGAGGAGCAGGAGAATCTATTTTGGGGTGTCATTTTTGGTATGTACATGTTATGTGGTAGAAATATTGTATAAATGGACAACTTTGTGTTAAAAAAAAAAAAAGCGTTTTAACCACTTCCCTCCTGCCGGCCATCATACAACATCCTTGACTTTGTGCGGGGATATCTGAATGATGGTTGCAGCTACAGGCATCATTCAGCCAGCGATTCCCTACACCATGAGAACGATCATAGCAGCTGTTCCACTGCTTGATCGTTCTTACGGGAGGCGAGAGGGGATGACCCCCCTCCCGCGCTTCTACCGACTCACCGCTACGATCGAAGCCAGGATCGTTTTTTTTTTTTTTCAGGCTTCCCAGCCTAGAGGTGAGATGTGGGGTCTTATTGACCCCATATCTCACTATAAAGAGGACCTGTCATGCCATATTCCTATTACAAGGATGTTTATATTCCTTGTAATAGGAATAAAAGTGGTCAAAAATTTTTTTTTTGGGAAAAAAGCATCAAACTAAAATAAATAAAGTAAAATGAACAATAAAAAAAAATTTTTTAAAGCCCCCCTGTCCCTGTGTGCTCGCATGCAGAAGCGAACGCATACGTAAGTCCCGCCCACATATGAAAACGGTGTTCAAACCACACATGTGAGGTATCGCTGCGATCGGTAGAGCGAGAGCAATAATTTTGGCCCTAGACCTCCTCTGTAACTCAAAACATGTAACCAGTAAAAAATTTTAAAGTGTCGCCTATGGGGATTTTTGAGTAGCAAAGTTTGGCGCCATTCCACAAGCGCGTGCAATTTTGAAAGGTGACATGTTGGGTATCTATTTACTCGGCGTAACTTCATCTTTCACATTATGCAAAAACATTAGGCTAACTTTACTGTTTTGGTTTTTGTAAAGCACAAAACAGTTTTTTTCCAAAAAAAACGCGTTAAAAAAATTGCTGCGCAAATACCGTGCGAGATAAAAAGTTGCAATGACCGCCATTGTATTCTCTAGGGTCTTTGCTAAAAAAACATATATATATAATGTTTTGGGGTTCTATGTAATTTTCTAGCTAATAAATGATGATTTTTACATGTAGGAGACAAATGTCAGAATTGGCCTGGGTGCTCCAGAACGCCTGAAGGTGCTCCCCTGCATGTTGGGCCTCTGTATGTGGCCACGCTGTGTAAAAGTCTCACACATGTGGTATCGCCATACTCGGGAGTAATAGCAGAATGTGTTTTGGGGTGTAATCTGTGGTATGCATATGCAGTGTGTGAGAAATAACCTGCTAATATGACAATTTTGTGGGAAAAAAAAAAAGTAAAAAAAAAAACCTTGATTTTGCAAAGAATTGTGGGAAAAAATGACAACTTCAAAAAACTCACCATGCATCTTTCTAAATACCTTGGAATGTCTTCTTTCCAAAAAGGGGTCATTTGGGGGGTATTTGTACTTTTCTGGCATGTTAGGGTCTCAAGAAATTAGATAGGCCGTCAGTACTTCAGGTGTGATCAATTTTCAGATATTCGCACCATAGCTTTTGGACTCTATAACTTTCACAAAGACCAAATAATATCCACCGATTTGGGTTAAAAATACCTGCCTTGTTTTACAAAGATGTCAAGTTTTTCACTTAAGTTGCACTGAGCACTAGTCACGATTTAACCTATGTAATTATTCAGCAATGTTCTGTTTGTCAAAGACTTTTAAATCAATCACTATATGGGGTTTTTATGCGGATGGAATAGTTTTGGCTAAAGTCATTTTTTTATTTCATCCCCTGTTCCCCTTCCCCCTCCCCCAATTCAAAGGGGGCCAACCTAGCCGTTAAATTTGCCATATGCGATTTTGTTTATATTTTGTTTATAATTTACATGCGACTTTACATGTGGGATTTGGCTACACACGACTTATAAAGTATTTTTTAAACTAGGACAATGTTACACCTACACACTCCAAAGAGGGTCACTTTGCTGTTTTATGTTTGGTTTTATTTTCCTTGAATTTTTTATTTACAATTTTGGTCTATACTTTATATGCGACTTTACACATGGGATTTGGCTACACACAATTTACCAAGTATTTCTATGAATTAAGACAGCGCCACACCCACACACTAACCCTTCACCTACCTTCTGTTTTTTCCACCTTGGTGGAAATCACATCTGTGGAGGCAGCAGTCCTTTATGCGATTTCTTCCATTGTTTCCATTTTTTTCCATTTTCTCCACTTTTTTCTCCACTAGGACAGCGTTACACCTATGCACTCCAAAGGGGGTCACTTTGCTGTTTTATGTTTGGTTTTTATTTTCGTTGAATTTTTTATTTGCAATTTTGGTCTATACTTTATATGCGACTTTACATATGGGATTTGGCTACACACGATCTACCAAGTATTCTATGAATTAGGACAACGCCACACCCACACACTAACCCTTCACAGGCCCAATATTATGTCTATTTCTTGTTGGTGGAATTGGGTATTCATGCACAGAATTTTTCACCAAAGTCACTTAGGCACATAGGAAGCCAGTTTCATCTGCTTTGGTTTACCATTGCGCTAACTGGCCCTTTAAAAATTACTTTCCTTTGTAGTCTTATATTCTATGGTACAGTGTTTGCTCTTTCACATCCTTCCTAAATAACTGCAATGGGGGTTGTGTAACACAATGGGGGTTATTTACTAAAGGCAAATCCACTTTGCACTACAAGTGCAAACTACAAGTGCAAAGTGCACTTGAAATTGCACTGAAAGTGCACTTGGAAGTGCAGTCGCTGTAGATCTGAGGGGACCATGCAAGAAAAATAAAAAAATAGCATTTTAGCTCACACAGGATTGTATAATAAAATCAGCAGAGTTTCCCCTCATTTCCAATCTACCCTTCATATTTACAGCGACTGCACTTCCAAGTACACTTTCAGTGCAATTTCAAGTGCACTTTGCACTTTGTAGTTTGCACTTGTAATGCAAAGTGGATTTGCCTTTCGTAAATAATACCCAATATGTAAATATAGCAGTTGTGTGGATTTATCAAACATATGTAGGTTTATTTAATATAGCAGCACAAAGAAAATACAATATGAAAACAACAAAAACCCATGGCATCCAATAAGATTTTATCTTAATGAAGCTATGCCAGTGAAAGATGAAGACTGACTTTGCTATGTTCCTTTTTTTTAGCCCAGTAATGTCAGCAGGTTAAGGTTGTCTTCTTGGTTTGTAATTAGCAAACACATTTTTAAAGCACTGGATGTGATTGATATTCTATCACACAAAATATTGCATCAATTTGTAATATAAATGGAGGTCATTTGTTATTACGAGGATTTGTGTAATAAATGCAAATCTACTCTTTTTAAAGAATTGATCCTAATGCGTTACATACCCACAGATAACTCAGTTATCTAATTACAAATGTAAGACGTTTTAAGGCATTAAATTCTTATTGAAAAAGAGATTTATTGAATTACCATATCATATCCAGTCTTTTAGGACCACATCATAGCAAATAGTAAGATTTAAGATTTAAAAAACCTGTAATAGTACATTTATTATACTCAGAATACTTCCTCCTTCAAATTGTAGCACTGTAAGCTTTCCTTATGTACATTTACCAATAGTACTATTTGAACTGAAATGTGTGACATCAAACCCCACCTCCTGCTTCATGGAAGATGAGAAATACATCATAAATCTGATGTGTGAATTTTGACAGGTATAGCTTATATGGAAGGAACTGGTCCATCATTGTTTATTAACTGAGGGTGGTCACTTTAGTGGGCTTATGTAAAGGTTTATTATAATTTCCATCAACTTATTTAAGCAGAGTGAATTATGTACATATACTGTCCAAAAGAATTAGGTTCCAACTATCTGTGTTCCCTTTAGGTGAGTCTTGTCACTTTCTGTGTGATTACTGGTACAGAAAGTTAGGAGAAATCACCCCAATATAGACTTAGGTAGCAAGAGGGGCCATATAAGTGAATACCTGTGTGCATGGAGACTGAGCTGTCACCAACAGCTCGCGTCTCGTACTAATGATTGCGAGCTGGGAGGAACAGCTCTTGATCACATAATTGCTGTGATAACCTGCGATGGCTATTACGGTAATCAGCAACAACCCTATACACTTTCTCCCCTTGAATGGAGAAAAAGTTATGTTGTATCTTTTTCTCTGTGCTAGAGGAAAAAATGTAAACAAAAAGGTTTGTGCTAAAAAAAAAAAAAAGTTAACTAAAGATAAAATAGCTAGATCAAAGTTTGATCTAGGTCAGTGTCATGGTTGGGGTCATGGTCTATGGCAAAGGTTAGTGTCAATGGTCAATGTCAAAGGTTAGGGTGAGTGTATTTTAGATAGGATTAAAAAAAGTGTGTTTTATTTAGTGTCAGTGTGTTTTATGTAGGATAGAAAATGCAAATGCACACTATTGTTTCTGAGCACTACTATGGCTACAAACAACAAATACTATGCACATATGGGGTATTGTTGTGATTGTCAGGAAAAGGAGAATTTTTTTTGTTTTTTTTTATTCTTTATTTAAAGAATCACTCTGAATTTACATACATATATCAACACACTTTTTGGACTTCTACCTTTAGGTAAGCCTAGAATAAGACTTACCTGTAGGTAGTGGAAATATCTCCTTAACGTGCGCCGTTTAGGAGATATTTCACTTGTAGTCCGCCGAAAATTCCAACGGCACATGCGCGAGGAAGAAACTAAACTAAGTGCCGGGAAGGAAGAGGGGCCAGGAGATGGAAGCTGCTTACACAGGGACATCACTGGATACTTTTGCAGATAAGGAAGCCAGTATGCGATGGGCTAGTATGCGATGCCCATTATGCTTTTCATTTGCAGGCTTTGCAGTGAGCAAAAGAGGAAGTAAACATTCTCTGTGTGTGAGATATAGAATTCCCATGGAAGTACAAAAATTAAAGCAATAGTAACAGAAAGCAAATAACATGTCTGCAGATACAGAATCACAGTATTCCTCTGCTAGATCTATGCCTTAAACAAGATGGGAGATCTAGTCTCACAATGGTAACCTCAGTGATCTATTTTTAGGTTTTATAGAGAGAAAAAGGTACGGCGGGGAATTGGTAGGGGTGGAACAAAGGTGGGAGAGGTGGAAGGGAAAAAAAGGGGGGAGGTTTTGAGGAGGGGGGGTCTCCATTCCCTCTGGCAGGGAAGGTCTAGATAGATGGCGGGTCTCCAACTGGAGGGACATGGTCCTCGGCTAGTCGAGCTTTCCCCTCTTCTGAAAAGATATATTAGTCCCAGGTGAACCAAGTCTTGTTGTAAGTGTCATGTTTATTGTTTAGGTCTATAATTTAGGATTAGGTCTTCCACGTGAAGCGTGTCGTCAACTTTAGGAAGCCACAGTGCAATGGACGGGGGGTTGGGTTGTTTCAATTTCAATGGGTTACAGGCTTTGGCGGTGTTTAAAAGGTAATGGAGAACAGATTTTTTATGTCTTGCAAGGGATAGAGGAGTGATGTAGGTGAAAAAATGCTGGGCAGTCTGGAATCCTAAAGACTGTAAATTGTTGCATGAATTTTGGGTTGTTTTTGGTGGTGAGACATGGTAATGGCAAGATGTATATAGTTAAAATTCAAAAAATATTTTAACTATTTTTTACCACCTGTGGGCCCAATTTGTCAAGAATAAAAGGTATAATTCACTTGTATAAACTAAGTAGTTGAAAAGGTATGTACAGTTTTATTAGCACATTCCAGTTTTGCAAAACTGGTTCAGAAGATATTAAAATTAGTTTGGACCTCCAATTAATACGGCCTACATTACAATAAGTATTTTAATAGGTACAAGTGCCATCATCCCCAAATATCATAATCAAAAGAATTAAAAGGGCAGAGCCATAGTTGCAGTTGCTGCTACTGTCAACTCCCGTCTCGACCCCCCAGAAAGGAGAAGGGGTGGGACTATTGCGGTACTCGATATCAATTTACAGTGATAGGGATGGAAAATGGATTAAAATTTTTGTATAAAAAAATCACTTTTAATAGAAAAAATTATGGTAAGAATACAATTACAATTACAATTGCAATTACAGACAACAACACTACATATAAGCATAAAAGCGGAAATACCACCCAATCTAAGCAAGTGGATTCCGTAAAATTGAAGATGAGGAGTGTATGTATAGCTTAATTCTCGACCGGTTTCGCTGTTCACACCGCTTCTTCAGGAGAACCATATCTACAACATGATATAAAATAACTTTAACATATACAGGTGTATACATGGAATTATTGCAGCAAAGTCATTTACAAACATATCAAAATATTTCATACAAATAAGGTAAGAATAAGGACAAGCTCACCCACTCAGGCGATTCCTGTGGACATGCAGGACCCAATATAAATCCCCCCGCGGCGGACACAGGGGATGACAGGCAGCCTCTGATGGATAAATATTAAATTAACTGATTGTAAACATCACAGTACTGTGATATCGTGAGAAGGTGTGCCATTGCCATGCAAATACGGTAAACCCAAGGTGGTGGTAAGGAGGGGGAGTGTAGAGGGAAGAGGGAAAGGAGAGAAGGAGAGGGAGAGGGACACAAGAAGGGGATTAAATAGAGGGGCCGAGCGGGAGGGGGAAATGGGAAGAACAAGAGGGGAAGGAGGGGGAAGGGACGGCCAAGCGGGGGAAAGGAAGGGGGGAGGAAAAAGGGGAAGGAGGAAACAAAAGGGCGAGGAAGAGAGGGACAAAAGGACAAATAAATACATGAGGAAAGGGGGAAGAAAAAGGAGGGGGGAAAGAAAAGGAGGGAAACACGGAGGGAAGAGAGCAAGGGGAACCAAAGGGTGGGGTCGGGAAAACAGAAGGAGGAAGGGGAGGAGAACTGTACATTGATATCGAGTACCGCAATAGTCCCACCCCTTCTCCTTTCTGGGGGGTCGAGACGGGAGTTGACAGTAGCAGCAACTGCAACTACGGCTCCACCCTCTTAATTCTTTTGATTTTAGTTTGGACCTCCATCATTAAAGGATAATTTAGCATGCACCAAACAGTCTAACATGCACTGAGTTGATTAGTTTCTATAATAATCACACACGGTAATGTAATTGGCTTCAGTACCAAAGGTGAAAAATATTGCTTCTTTGTTGGTTCTGGGGAGGAAAACCATTTTGCTGTGAGCTAAAGAGAAAGTTCAGCTCCTATAATTTTCGCTTCCTGCCTGTCTGGTTTGTTGCTAGAATGGATTTTCATGTATTAATACACAAAAAAGAACAACTTTAGCTGTAGGCTTAAAAAACAAAAAAATCTCACTCGCAAGAGTCACTTAGAATTGATGTTAAGGGTTTTTGCTTGGAAACTGGCTGATTTTAAACACCATAACTTACATCTCAGAATATGTGTGAAAATAACTAAAACATCTAATTAAAATTTCAGTTGTGTTTTGACATACTGTTTTCCAGAAATGTTATTTAAATTATGATTATTCATTATCTCATATATAAAAAATACATATAAATTATATACTATGTACAGCATGTGTAGCACTTATTTGCCTAGGGTCATATGATGTGACTCTCAGAATTCAGCATGTTCCAGCCCATACCTGTAGCAGGCTGCATTCACTCTTATAGGAGGTTCTTTAAGGTGTAGTCTCAATGACTTGGGCTCTAATAATTTTAAATATTTTGCAACAGGATTTATTAAATGAAACTAGTGAAGATTTATGGTCTCACTCAGGCCCAGCTTCTGTATCTTTAGGCTAGTCACTGTTGTGCCTCAGTCGATCAACGGTTAGATTGCTCTTCAGATGCATTTGATAGGCGGTGAGGAAGTGATATGTCACACCAACATGCTGCAACTGAGTGCAATGCACAGATCATGTTAGTCAGCGGTACTACCCGTCAACAGCAATAGGGAGGATCATTTTTGCCATGGCATGTGTACACCCTTTTCCACTGCCTTTGCAGCTTAATGCCCCGGACTTTGTTAGGACATTCTGACAACAAAATCCTAGGATTTTTTCAGACGGATGTTGGCTCAAACTTGTTTTGCGTACACACTGTCGCACAAAGTTGTTGGAATTTTCGATCGCCAACCACGCAGTCACGTACACCACGTACGACGAGACTAGAAAAGGCCAGTTCAGAACCAAGCGCAGCACCCTTTGGGCTCCTTTTGCTAATCTCGTGTTAGTAAAAGTTTGGTGAGAGACGATTCGCGCTTTTTCAGACTCGTGGTTTTCAGATCGTTTTCTGCCGTTCAGTTTGTGCATGTGGGTTTGTATCTGCTCTTCAGTGCGTGCAAGCAAGTACCATTGACTTGTCAGTGTGTTCTTGTGCGTTCGTTACTGTTTTTCAGGTCGCTCTTCACAGGCCTTGCTGTTCTTCAGTGCGTTCTGTTACTTCGTTCTGAGCAGCCGACCGTTTTCTAGCCATGTTGCGTATGCGTACTCCTCGTAGAGTTCATGCTGTGCGGGGGCTTGGTGTTGGGGTCCTGACCTTGACACAAGTCCAGTCCATGAACAGGGTGGGGAGGAGTTCATGGACCAAGAATTGGTTGCTTCAGCGTGACCAGTTCTCTCATATGCCTTTGCTCCGTGAAATCCGTGAGAATAATCCTGATGATTTCAGGAACTTTCTCAGGATGACGGACCCCGTATTTCACCGTTTGTTGGCTTTGCTGACCCCCTATATCAGCAGGCAGGATACCTGCATGAGGCAAGCCATCACTCCAGAGCAGAGGCTCGTCGCTACCCTGCGGTACTTGGCGACAGGGAGAAGTCTGCAGGACTTGAAGTTCTCGACAGGCATCTCCCCCCAGGCTCTGGGTATCATTATCCCAGAGACCTGTTCAGCCATCATCCAGGTCCTGCAGAAGGAGTATATGAAGGTAAGATTTTTATCCTTTAATATCACATTTTATTGTATTTAATGTTTGCTAATATCTTGTATTTCTTTCCTCATTCCCTAATTACCATGATTGGAATATGCTGTGAATGTCCCCTTTGTCCTCATGCAAGCTGGATTTTTATGTAATTAATTTTTTAGTCCTTCATACAGATTGTCCTTCACTAACCTCCCCAGCATGCTCTACGGGCCCTATATTGACCTCATGTAGTCACTTAAAACAATGTATTTTATCAGCTCCATAGTAGTGCTTTACCCCAAACACCCCCTAAAATGTTTTGAAATGTTATTTTAGCTTTAAATTCAGGCAGAGTGGCAGAGGCTTTTTTTTTGTGGTGTCCCCAAATCATTTTTAGTAACCCTCCCTCCCCCAACTGCTAAGTCAGCTGATGCCAATTCTCTATCTATCCTTAATCATCTATCTGCTGACTTTGACAAACCCATACACACTACACCCATCTCTTTAGTGGTCAGATTTATGGATGAATTCCCCAAAGCATGTAGTGCAAGGGCCTGCCTGTATACTTTCAAATGGTACTGTTTAAACTTTTTAGATCCTATTATTATCTTGATAGGTAATAGCAGAATGTCCAAATGTGCACAAATGTGTACAATGTGTATTTATATCTTTGTATTATGACACTTCTTACCTGTCCAGTGGACTGCCAATAGTGTAACTAAGGAGGGGCTGTTCCAAGTAATACCCTGTATTTAGGCATTCATCTCTCAATGAAGTGGAGAGGGTTACCTGTCCAAGATTTCCCCACCCCCCATAATGTTAGAAATGGCCCATGAGAGGGGGGGAGGTGGAATATGATAGGTGTACCTTATACTTTGGTGTTTTTAAATTCCCCTTAATAAATGCTATCTGGAAGTTGCCCCAGAATGTTTGTGCCTAATCTGCTTGCCATGTTTCTGAGCAAAAATATTAATTTTTATTTTTTTTCCTCAACAGTTTCCTTCCACGCCACAGGAATGGCAGACTGTGGCCTCCCACTTTGCCCAGCGGTGGGCTTTCCTAACTGCGGAGGGGCAATTGATGGGAAACACGTCCACATCATCCCACCACCCAACTCGGGGTCATACTATTTCAACTATAAGGGGTTCAATAGTATTGTGATGTTGGCGGTGGTGTCGGCTAATTACGACTTCTTGTATGTGGATGTGGGGAAGAATGGCCGGATGTCCGATGGTGGAGTCATCGCCCAGACGGAGTTCTACAGGCATCTCCAGAATGGCAGCTTGGACTTGCCAGCTCCAGAGGACAATGTGGAAGGACTCCCATTCGTGTTCATTGCTGATGAAGCGTTTGCGCTGGGGACCATCTTATGCGGCCATTCCCGATGAGGACCCTCACCCCGGAACAGAGGGTTTTTAATTACCGGCTGGCCAGAGCCCGAAGAGTGGTGGAGAACACATTTGGAATCCTGGCCAGCCAGTTCCGCCTATTTCTGACACCTATCCATATGGCGGAGTATAAACTTAATCATATAATCATGGCGTGCTGTATTCTCCCTAACTTTTTACGGAAACATTCGGCCAACTATGCTGGCTCAGTTGGGCCTGAGGCCGGAATGATACCTGAAACAACACTGACGGCGCTTGAAAGCGGCCGTCCTGGCTTGCCCTCCGAGTGCCCGTGATGTCCGGTTACGATACCTGCAGTTCTTTGCGGGTAGGGGGGCCATCAATATGCCTGCAAATTTGTGAAGCCTTTTTCAAATGAAAAAGCAAAAAAAAGAAATTCTTTGTGGACATTTACTGCTTGTGTTTGTTTTAGCTGACCCTGACAGAAATGTGTTGAGTCCAGAAAATGGCGTGATTGTGTAACCTTATACAAAGCACTGTTGGCTGTTATTTACTAAAGGCGTATACACTTTTTATACTACAAGTGCTCTTGAAACTGCACTGAAAATGCTCTTGTAGTGCAAAGAGGATTTGCCCTTAGGAAGTAACCACCATTTTCTCAGAAAACAGCAATTACATCACCACAAAAGTGTTGTAGCGTTGAGACAATAATGCACACATTCTTGATTAACAAACTTTTTAATACCTGCACAATCACATGTGCATTTAGAAAAAAATAATGTGGCATTATCAAAAATAGAAATGTCCATTTATGATAAAACAGGCCTGTGTAAAACCAACAAGAAAGACAAAAAACTTGAACTTGCAAAGTTCACATATGGTAAAACTTGAAGGCAATATCAGACATGAGTATTTAGGAACTGTGTTTGATATTGCGTTCAGATGGGGTCAAATCACCCCTTGAAAAGCCAAATTTGGAAGATGCACACCAATTTACGAATGTCAACATGTGCTAGCTGCCATCACGGGGGATCAAAGGATGTGTTTTGTGGGAGCAAGCCCTTACTCACCGCTACTTTATTATTGAGGAAGGGGTTGCACCCCCAAAACGCGTCCATTGATCTCCCGTGATGGCAGATAGCACATGTTGGCACACTGTGTGCATCCTCCAAATTTTGCTTTTCGAAATCTTGCTAAAAAATTTAAAACATTGTACCACACAAAAACAAAAGTGATTTTGTGGGGTTTTAAATTCGCCCCAAAACATCAATGATGTTATTATTTTTTTGAATCACATCATTGATTTTTTTCTTGATGTTTTCCAATTCTAAATTACACCCCATGATCTCCCCGATCAGGATCTGGGCACTTTCTGATGTGAAAGGATCTCGATCCCTAAACTCACGATCACCTAAAAAGAGAGAAAACAAACAAAAACAGGTATCAAAAAACTGCCAGCATCCATCTCTTAACTGAGCCTGTGATCGCAGACACTCACCTGTTGTGGTGCCAATTTCCACCACATCTTCTTCCTCCTCCTGCTCCACTTGTGTTGGGGGTATTTCACCTTCTTCCAGAGGTGGGGGGTCTCTGGTCTCCTCGGATGAGGGGTGTCCTCCGAGTCTTTTCTCCCCTATGTAAAACAAAAATGGTATAATTAGCACACAGATATTTGATGGCAGAACTATAAATAGGAAACATTGCCTGGAAGTGGGGTACAAATGTAAATTTTAGCAGAGTTCCAAGATGTCGCTTTTTTATTGTCCTTTGTCAACCTGCAATACTTTACCTGTTTAGTACAAGCTTCACAGATAGAGACACCCCTATAGTATACACTGGAGCACCTGTGTGCCCCCCCTAATAAAAATGGTGTTCTTGTGTCCCACACTAGTGCTCCAGTGTCCAGATGTGAAAACAGCTGCTGAGTGTCCTCTCCTTACACAGAATCTAGTTTGCATGTCATTCTAGTAACAAACCCATCTACACAACCAAATATTTTGCATCCAAGTAGGCCCTAAAAAATGTAGGAAAATGCATATGGCCTAAACTATGGTGTTTTAGAGGGTGAAAAAAAAATGTTTGATACGAACGAATAATGGGCCCATGAACATTCAAATTGACATTTTAAACTGTACAATTAAGAAAAGCATATGGAGCAGCACGAATGTAATAAACACAAAAAGAATAGGAATACAGCACAACTACTTACATTTTTGCAGCACTCTCCGGATCTTTCGGTACTGCTCAGGCTCTCTTAATTTGAGGTCCGACCACCGCTTCCTGAGCTGATCTTTCGATCGTCGTACCCCAAAATTCCGGTGCAGACTTTTGACCACTTTCGCCATGATCTTGGCCTTTCTGATATTGGGGTTGGGGTAAGGCCCATACTTTCCATCATAGTTGGCCCGCTTCAGGATGTCGACCATCTCCAACATCTCCCCAAAGTACATATTTGTGGCCTTAAATCTTCTCCTTCTGGATTGGGACATTTCTGTCTCTGGGCTTTCCTCCTCCTCCTCGTTGCTATAATTAGCACGCACCTGCTGTGACTCCGCCATGTGCTCTTCACTCACTGCACCGAACGAAAAGGGGCTGGGAATAGACTAGAAAGAACGTCAGGGGCGGGCGGAGTTACACGCATGCGCAGTGTGTATAAAGCGTAACACACGTGCGTATTACGTACGATCTGTGAGCGGAGGAAGGAGCATTGGACGCGCCGATCATAAGAACGAAGGTAAGAGACAAACTTGTGCCTATACTGCTTCTAGATTGAGGCCTATATTGTAACAAGATTAGGAGAGTTTTGTCTGACATTAGGCTTTGTCTTGTGTTGTGTCTTGCAGTGAACATGGATATCTTATTACAATATAATGACTTCATGTCAATATTCATTGACATGTTCAGGGAGCTGCCTTGTCTGTGGGAGATCAACAACCCACATTACAGGAACCAAACAAAGAGGAAGGCAGCGCTGGATCAATTGTTGGAAATTGTGAAGCAGGTGATCCCCACGGCAGACATCACATATTTTAAGATCTTAATTGGTGGCCTGAGGAGCACATATGTAAGGGAGCGCCAGAAAGTCCAGGATTCACTGAGATCCGGAGCAGCAGATGACATCTATGTCCCCAGGATGTGGTACTATGACAGGCTGCATTTTCTGGCAGGCCAGACTGAACAAAAGCCATCACTCTCCAGTCTTCCTTCCACGCTTCCTTCCCCCCCAGCTGAGGCTTCTGACACCCAACCTGGGCCTTCCAGGCAGCAACATGTGGAGGAGCCCAGCTTGAGCCAGGTATAGCATTCCTCTAAATAGTTCAGGATGTCCAATCAATGATGTTAACTAGATGTTAGTTTGGAGTACTAATTTAGGATTGTGATTGATGGTGATTGATGTCCCTTTTTCATACACAAGGAAGTCTCAGCCAGGAGGTGGCCGGGCTGAGCCGGCTGCCTGATATGCCGGTCCCTCCCCAACACCTGGAAAGAGAAAGTGGCAGGAGGAGGAGTGCCCTAGAGGAGGCTGCCATAGGCCTCTTTTGGAGGGCTACAGAGGCCCTGGGAGCACCACACATTGTGGAGGAGGACATTGCTGCCATCATTGCCTCTAAAATGCAGAGGATGGAGGAGGGACAACAACTCATGTGTGAGTCGCTCATATTGGAGGCTCTTAATAAAGGTATGAGGGGCCAAATTACATCTCCTCCTCCTCCTGCAGGTCCTCCTCCTCCTCCTCCTTCTCCTCCAGGTCCTCCCAGTCCTCCTCCTCCTCCAGGTCCTACTCCTCCTCCTGCCACATCTCCAACAGCAGAGCCACAGCCCGGAATGAAGTGTGGAAGGAAGACCAGAAAGTGAGGACCCTGGATCCAGTCTGGTCGGCCAAAAGATGCAGCCTCTTGTGGTACCACAGTCTGGGGACACAGATATCATCTGCTGCTTTCCGGATCTCTGGGACTTCTGGACCAGACTGCCCTCCCTTACATATGGACTCCTCAGGCCACCAATTTTGATGTTCAAGAATTGATGTCTGCCCTGGGGGTCCCAGGCTTCACTAATTTCTCCTGTTTATCCAGCGTTGCCTCCCTCTTTGTTTGGTTCTGAGCCCTTAATAAAGGAATTTTGTTTTGAATTATAAACAAAAGATAGAAGTCTTGCGAGCCACAATAATCCTATGCTCAGTATGCAAACAGTACCAAAGATAAATATCTAGCAGCAGACGCAGTCCACGTACTCATAACCGTGCAAAGGATATAACATAGGAAGATTTGCGTTGCGCTTGATTGTATATCATACAGGGAAATATCCAAAATCACTAGTGAAAAAAATGTCACTGCTCACATATAATGTGCATAATTGTGCAAAAAATATATATATATAAAAAAGGTTTGCGTTGTGCTTGATTATATGTCATACGGGATAATATCCAATTTCTCTTATAAAATTAAAAATAATTTATATCACTCACATACATATAGTATATATATAAACTTGTGAACAGTAAAAGTATGAAGTGCACACATGTACCTAGAATGGTGCTAAATATAATTGTGCGTAAAAAATATAGTGACAAAACTTAAATAAAACATGCAATGCTCTTATAACGTGCAACATGCAAAAATCTATTGAGATATTGAACATAAACCGCACAATGCGTTTATAAAGATGCAATCAACAATTTTCATATTAGTGTCCCAAAATAAAAAGTGCTTCCATATCCATAAGAATCAAAAAAAAAAAAAAAAACGTCCAAATCCTCCAATGTGCTGAATTCCAGTGCCATAAACAACCGTGATGCGCCTCAGTGCCCCCCCACAGTGGTTGTGCTCACCTTGGAGCGTGTGACACAGTGTTTAAATTGTGTCAAAACACGCTATGTAGCCACCCCCTGGGCTATATATGGTTAGCTAGATCGATCTCCACTCTGGGTCAGTTTGGCTCCATAGACATCATTCATGAAAACGAAAAAAAACTACATAGTGTGATCCAATTTAAAATATTTATTCAACAGGCAACTCTCCCACAAATGGGTTACTCACATTTCCTTGGTGCTATTGTGCACCAAACAATCCAAAGCTCTAAAGGGTATATCGGATGGTCTGCCGCGGGGTATGCGCTTCTCCCGGCTCAGCTGCTCACTGCTCAGCTGTTCGCTGCTCACTCCGTCCTGGCCGCTCCCCTACGCGTTTTCGACACAGGGAGTCACGTGTCTTCATCAGGGGGAATTATACTTGCCTATGTGTGTTTTACTTCAAAAAGGACAGTTGGTTTGTGAGGATTCAGGTACATTTCAAAAATACAATGTGAAATTAACAAGGGACACCAACACCAAACAATCTCCTTGAGATTAAATAATAAAAGATAATAATGGTGTTGTGGTAACTTGACACACAAAACACACACAAAAATAGTCTGGAGTAAAACTAAAAATAACATTAAACAAAGATCAGCCTTGGAAAAAATACAAACATAAAATCTAAACCAAAAATGGCTTTAAATAAAAAAAAAAGAAAACAAAATAAAAAAAAAATTCTGTCAGATGTGACAACTAACAATATATTCAGGGAATCCCAAGAAAAAAACAAAAAAATAAGTTTGTGAAAAGTGTGTGTGAATATGAGCAGCAAAACTACTTAATTCTTGTCACATTATAAAGAAGAGAGTGCGCTATATTAAACCATTTTTAACATTGCAGCGTGACGAAAGTGCTGTATCCATTGCGAACGCTAATTTTACATGACAGAGCTGTTCCGTGTCGAAATTTCTTCTGAGCATACGTGGCACTTTGTGCGTCGGAACAGGCCACACACGGTCGGAATTGACGCGATCGGATTTTGTTGTCGGAAAATTTTATCTCCTGCTCTCAAACTTTGTGTGTCGGAAAATCCAATGGAAAATGTCCGATGGAGCCCACACACGGTCGGAATTTCTGACAACACGCTCCGATCAGACATTTTCCATCGGAAAATCCGACCGTGTGTACGGGGCATTAGGGTGGTGCTAAAAATGTTTCTTATTCACATGTTATTACTGTTGTTCACCGCAAGTGTAAAAGAGCCCTTAGGGTATCTATGTTAAAGTGTTTTTTTTGTATTCCCATGCAAGCATATAGAAATGCAAAACCTGCTTGAAGCAGGTCAAATGCAGGTTATAAAGGGGCCAACTGCATGTCAAATGCAGGTCAAGGATTTTTTTTTTTACATTTTTGTCATGATACACAGCTGCCTGGGGGGAGTGAGCGGGTCCTCATCTGGTCTCTTCTTATCAGATTCAGAATCCCCCAGGCAGGTGTGCAGCAGTATAGCCCTTGTAATGTATGTCTGTAATGTAATGTCTGTAATCAGCTATCCATAGATCACTATAGCACTATAGTAGTGATCTAAAACAGCAGGGCCACTGGATGAAGCTGAGACAGATCTGTTCCAGGCTCTATACTGAATAGGAGTGGCCTGATACCACTTGTTATGCCAGTTCACTCCCAATGTAGACAGAATGTGCAAACATCAGCCCAGGAGCATGATAGCTCCTGATCAGCTCCTATGCTTAGTGCTGGATGTTGGCTTTCACAGATAGTGGGCAGTTACAGCTTACACTCCTGCGAGGCCCTACAAAGTCACTGGGAGCAGGTGCCATTTTAAAATATGATTGGGGTGAATAGCCACTATGCCAATGCCGTTTTAATACAGCACTGGAGACTCAAATGGTTAGGGGGTTATTCAACTTCAACATTTCACAAAGAGACGTTTATGGTTTGTGGATATAGAAAAGAGCACTTTGGAGAAAATGCACTAATATTTTGAAAAGTAGAGGCGGTATGATTATTTCAGATTTTAGTTGCTGAAAGCGGTACAATTATTTTGCATGGAAATTTGGCGTTTTATATTGTAGGCCTGTAATTCTTAACAATAACACACTTAAATCTGTCCAAACAAGAGTCTAGTAGATATCCCGGGTATGATGAAGTTTGAAACACAAAAACATAAATTATAATATAATAAATAAATATAAATAATTTAAAAAAATAATAATATTATATTAATAAAATTAATTTCTCCATAAATCACTATCGCTCAATTCTGCAATTGTTCTAATTTACTATCGCTGTTTTCTAGCTGGTCTAAAGCCACTTTTGATGTAAAGGGACACTTTTTGGTTTCTATGGACAATCTCCAGTTTCCAGGCAGAAAGAACAGTATATATAATATAAAACTGCATGCAGGGCATGGGCCAAAGCACTGGGGACAAAAGGGATGTGAAATGATTTCATACAGTACTGTAATCTGTAAGATTACAGTACTGTACTGCCCCCTACACATGGTCGGACTTTGTTCGGACATTCCGACAACAAAATCCTAGGATTTTTTCCGACGGATGTTGGCTCAAACTTGTTTTGCCTACACACGGTCGCACAAAGTTGTCGGAATTTCCGATCGACAACCACGCGGTCACGTACACCACGTACGACGAGACTAGAAAAGGCCGGTTCAGAACCAAGCGCGGCACCCTTTGGGCTCCTTTTGCTAATCTCGTGTTAGTAAAAGTTTGGTGAGAGACGATTCGCGCTTTTTCAGACTCGTGGCTTTCAGATCGTTTTCTGCTGTTCAGTTTGTGCTTGTGGGTTTGTATCTGCTCTTCAGTGCGTGCAAGCAAGTTCCGCGTGACTTTAAGTAGTCATTGTATTCTTGTTCGTTCGTTACTGGTTTTCAGGTCGCTCTTCACAGGCCTTGCTGTTCTTCAGTGCGTTCTGTTACTTCGTTCTGAGCAGCTGACCGTTTTCTAGCCATGTTTCGTATGCGTACTCCTCGTACAGTTCGTGCTGTGCGGGGGCTTGGTGTTGGGGTCCTGACCTTGACACAAGTCCAGTCCATGAACAGGGTGGGGAGGAGTTCATGGACCAAGAATTGGTTGCTTCAGCGTGACCAGTTCTGTCATATGCCTTTGCTCCGTGAGATCCGTGAGAATAATCCTGATGATTTCAGGAACTTTCTCCGGATGACGGATTCCGTATTTCACCGTTTGTTGGCTTCGCTGACCCCTTATATCAGCAGTCAGGATACCTGCATGAGGCAAGCCATCACTCCGGAGCAGAGGCTCGTCGCTACCCTGCGGTATTTGGCCACAGGGAGAAGTCTGCAGGACCTCAAGTTCTCCACAGGCATCTCCCCCCAGGCTCTTCTTTGTGGACATTTACTGCTTGTGTTTGTTTTAGCTGACCCTGACAGAAATGTGTGGAGTGCAGAAAATGTCGTGATTGTGTAACCTTATACAAAGCACTGTTGGCTGTTATTTACTAAATGCAAAGACACTTTTCACTACAAGTGCACTTGCAACTGCACTGAAACTGCACTTGTAGTGCAAAGAGGATTTTCCCTTAGGAAATAACCCCCATTTTCTCATAAAACAACAATTACATCACCCCAAAAGTGTTGTAGCGTTGAGACAATAATCCACACATTCTTGATGAGCAATCTTTTTAATACCTGCACAATCACATGTGCATTTACCAAAGGTTTTTCTGACAAACCAACATGTTTGTTGTATAACAATTTTTGTGGTGTCATTATCCAAAATCAAAATGTCCATTTTATAGAAAACAGGCCTGTGTAAAACCAACACGAAAGACACAAATCTTGATCTTACAAAGTTCACATTTGGTAGAACTTGAAGGCAATATCAGACATGAGTATTTAGGAACTGTGTTTGATATTGCGTTCAGATGGGGGGAAATCACCCCAGGAAAAGCCAAATTTGGAAGATGCACACAAATTTCCCAATGTCAACATGTGCTATCTGCCATCAGGGGGGATCAAGGGACATGTTTTGGGGGAGAAAGCCCTTCCTCACCGCTACTTTATTATTGAGGAAGGGGTTGCACCCCCAAAATGCGTCCATTGATCTCCCGTGATGGCAGATAGCACATGTTGGCACACTGTGTGCATCCTCCAAATTTGGCTTTGGGAAAAATCACAAAAACATTTTACACATTGTAGCACACAAAAGAAGAAAGTGATTTGGAGGGTTTTTAAACTCGCCCCAAAACATCAATGATGTTTTTATATTTTGGAATAACATCATTGATGTTTTGCTTGATGTTTTCCAATTGTAAATTACACCCCATGATCTCCCCGATCAGGATCTGGGCACTTTCGGATGTGAAAGGATCTTCATCCACAACCTCACGATCACCTAAAAAGAGAGGAACCCCAAAATAAATTAGGTCTAAAAAATATGCCGCCATCCATCTCTTATCTGAGCCTGTGGTCGCAGACACTCACCTGTTGTGGTGACTAGTTCCACCACGTCTTCTTCCTCCTGCTCATCTTGTGTTGGGGGGATTTCCCCTTCTTCCAGAGGGGGGGGGGCTCTGGTCTCCTCGGATGAGGGGTGTCCTCCGAGTCTTTTCTCCCCTATGTAAAACAAAAATGGTATAATTAGCACACAGATAATTGATGGCAGAACTAGAAATAGGAAACATTGCTTGGAAGTGGGGTACAATTGTCTATTTTAGCCGAGTTCCAAGATGTAGCTTTTTTAGTGTCCTTTGTCAAGCTGCAATACTTTACCTGTTTGGTACAAGCTTCACAGATGTAGCCCCCCCCCCCCTATAGTATACACTGGAGCACATGTGTGGCCCCCCTAATAAAAATGGTGTTCTTGTGTCCCACACTAGTGCTCAGTGTCCTTTCCTTACACACAATCTAGTTTGCATTTCATTCTAGTAACAAAGCCATCTACACAACCAAATTCTTTGAAGACAAGTATAGAGCCTCAAAATGGTGGCCAAATGCATGTGGCCTAAACAATGGTATTTTATCGTCCGAAATAAAAATGTGTGATCGGAACGAACAATGTGCCCATGAACATGAAAGTTGCCATTTTAAACTGTACAACAGTTCCTAAAAGCACATGGAGCAGCACGAACGTAATAAACACAAGAACAATAGGAACACAGCACAACTACTTACTTTTTTGCAGCACTCTCCGGATCTTTCTGTACTGCTCATGTTCTCATAATTTCAGGTCCGACCACCGCTTCCTGAGCTGATCTTTCGATCGTCGTACCCTGAATTTCCGGTGCAGACTTCTGACCACTTTCGCCATGATCTTGGCCTTTCGGACAGTGGGGTTGGGGTAAGGCCCATACTTTCCATCATAGTCGGCCTTCTTCAGGATGTCCACCATCTCCAACATCTCCCCAAAGGACATATTTGAGTCCTTTAATCTCTTTCTGGATCGGGACGTTTCAGGCTCCGGCCTTTCCTCCTCCTCCTCCTCCTCGTTGCTGTAATTAGCACGATCCTGCTGTCTAACCACCATGTGCTCTTCCTCCACTGCGCCGAACGAAAAGGGGCGGGGAATAGAATAGAAAGAACGTCAGGGGCGGGTGGAGTTATACGCATGCGCAGTGTGTATAAATCGTAACGCTGGCGTCTTACGTACGATCTGTGAGCGGAGGAAGGAGCATCGGAGACGCCGATCATGCTAACGAAGGTAGGATCTAAACTTGGGCCTATACTGCTTCGAAATGGAAGCCTATATTGTAACAAGATTAGGGGAGTTTGGCCTGACATTAGGGTTTGTCTTGTGTTGTGTCTTGCAGAGAAAATGGATGGGTTCAACTACCACAATTTCCTGCCCCTGTTTATTGACAAGTACAGGGAGCTGCCCTGTCTGTGGCAGGTGAGACACCCCCACTATAGCCATAAACAAAAGAGGCAGGCAGCGCTGGAGAAACTGCTGGAGTTGGTGAAGCCGGTGGTCCCCACAGCAACCATCCCTTAATTAAAAGCTAAAATTGGTGGCCTGAGGAGCACTTATCTTAGGGAGCGCAAGAAGGTCACAGATTCCCAGAGGTCCGGAGCTGCAGCAGATGACATTTATGTCCCCAGGCTGTGGTACTATGAGAGACTGCGATTTCTGTCAGACCACACTGAAGTCAGGGAATCACTCTCCACTCTTCCTTCCACTCCTCCTTCCACCCCAGCTGAGGCTTCCGATGTCCAACCTGGGCCTTCCAGCCAGGAAGAAGTGGAGGAGCCCAGCTGGAGTCAGGTATAGCATTCTTCGACAGATTTCTGGGCAATAAATAAATGATGTTTACTAGATGTTATTATTGATCATTAATTGCTGATTAAAAAAAGTGTTTTACATATCAATAGACAGTAGTGGTCACCCAAAATTGGGACAAGAATGCAAAATGCTGGGCTCAGAAGGATAGTCTGTTATATTTGTTAACATTGAATTTGCAGCAGTCAGGAGGTGAAAATTGTGTGTGATTGATGTAAAAAAAACTAAAACTATGTCCCTTTTTCATACACAGGAAGACCTCAGCCAGGAGGAGGCTGTGGAATGTGGCAGTCAGGAAGAGGCGGGGATTATTAGTGTCAGCCAGGAGGAGGCGGGGATTAGTGGCAGCCAGGAGGAGGCGGGGCTAAGTGTCAGCCAAGAGAAGCCTGGAACAAGTCGCAGCCTGACTGAGTCTCAGGTTCCTCCCCTCCGCCTGCCACATAAACGAGCCAGGAAGGCCACTCCCAGTCCTGTGCAGGATTCAGCATACAGGCTGATCCAGGAGGCTTCGGCGTCCCTCAGAGCCTTCCCCAGTCCTGAAGAGGCCTTTGCCTGCATGGCTGCCACCAAATTGCTGGGCATGCAGGAGGGCAAACGCAAGATCTCTGAGGACCTGATTTATAAAGTCCTACGTAAGGGGGAGAGTGGGGAACTGACACACAAGACGGATGTCATTGAGATCGACGATCCTCCTCCTCCTCCTCCTCCTGCTGCCACAACTCCACCACCACAGCCAAAGGCTGGAAGGAAGCGTGGAAGGAAGACCAAAGAGTGATGACCCTGGGTTCAGTCTGGTCTGACAGAAGATGCAGTCTCTCGTATGACCACAGCCTGGGGACACAGATGTCATCTGCTGCTTTCCGGATCTCTGGGACTTCTGGACCAGACTGCCCTCCCTTAGATATGGACTCCTCAGGCCACCAATTTTGCTTTTAAATAATTGATGTCTGCCCTGGGGGTCCCAGGCTTCACCCACTTCTGCAGTTTCTCCAGCGTTGCCTCCCTCTTTGTTTATAGTTGTGACCCCTTAATAAAATATTTTTAGGTAAATTCTACTCTCCTGTGTGTGTTTTCATCCAAAAAGGACAGTTTGTTGGTGACAATTCAGGTACATTTCTAACATAAAATGTGAAATTAACAAAGGACAACAACACCAAACAATCTCCTACAGATTAAATAGAACAACATATCAATGGTGTTGTGGGAACTTGTCACAAAAAACACACAAACATTTTCGGGAGTACAAATCAAAATCACCAAAAAAAAAAAAATTAAAAAAGAGAAACACAAAAAAAGATTCTACATTAAAGTCAAAAAAAAAAAAAAAATATGTTGTCAGATGTGAGAAATCAAAATATATTGAGGGAATCCCGATAAATAGTAACGAAAGAAGTTTGTGAGAAGTGTGTGTGAATATGAGCAGCAAAACTACTTAATTCTTGTTAACATTATAAAGAAGAAGAGAGTGCGCTGTATTAAACCATTTTGAACATTGCAGCGTGACGAAAGTGCTGTATCCATTGCGAATGCTAAGTTTACCAGAACGAGCTGTCCCGTGTCGGAATTTCTTCTGAGCATGCGTGGCACTTTGTGCATCGGAACAGGCCACACACGGTCAGAATTGACGCAATCGGATTTTGTTGTCGGAAAATTTTATCTCCTGCTGTCCAACTTTGTATGTCGGAAAATCCGATGGAAAATGTCCGATGGAGCCCACACACGGTCGGAATTTCCGACAACACGCTCCAATCGGACAATGTCCATCGGAAAATCCGACCGTGTGTACGGGGCATTTGTGTTATGATTTTTACAATTTTTTTAATTTGCCGTCAGGCTCCGCCCCCGTGCGTCACGACGCTCGCAGGGAACGGAGCCTGGCACGGAGAGGCTTCGGAGGAGACAGAGCCCCCGGACACTGCGGGGGACATCGCAGGATCCTGGGGACAAGGTAAGTAAGGCAGCACCAGCATCCTGCAATGTAATCCCGAGTGTGGCTCGAGGTTACCGCTAATGGGACTGAATTTTAACCCCGAGCCACACTCGGGAAAACCGTCAGGGAGGCTACTGGATGCTAAATGTTTGATTTATTGTTGATGAAGCAATATGTTTTTATGGCATTTATTTTTGTTATTTACTTAAACATGTTAGCTATTTTGTGTTATAATTTTTGCACTTAGAATTGACTGTACTGTAGACTGTAGAATTCTCTAAGGTAGGTAAGCTGAGAAGGTTCTTGTGTGAAATTCTCCTTCAGTCAGTCCTATACCATTTCTCCTAAAGGGGAGGTGATAACCATAAAAAACTTTTATCCAGGCATAAGTATATTTCAGAATCCAAAGCCTTGGCAAACCTGTCTCCTAACAGGTGAACCTCAAGGGCACAACCCCTATGAGAAGAAGCCCACTGGGAAGATTTCCTGCATTTCCTGTTCCAATAGACTGAACTGAAAGTAAGTGGAAGTCTTCTAAAATGAGAGAAAATCCCACTATCTGATCATTGTCCATATTGAAGCACTACCCATCTTCAACTGTTCTGGCAATGAGTATTCCCCATCGATTTCTTTCTTAGTGACAGTCATCACCAGGACAAATGGTGAACCTCCTCATCTGGGACACAGACAGCAATACAAACCTAAAAAAGGTTGTAACCCTTTCATGCTCTACCAATAAAAAACAAGTTTTGACTAGAGTCTTAAATATGAATTAATAGGTTAGTTCTTAAGGATGATTGCACTGCATTTATGGCAATATTATAATTAGAAAATGTTATTGTAAGTCAGCTTACAATACACCAATTATGCAGACATGTATGTTTCTTACCAAATTAAAACAAGGGGTAGCTAAACAAGGGCCTCAAACTGAACTTTTCATGTTATGAGGTTTGTATAGCTTCTATAAGTGCAATACACTAACACCCAAAGAAAACATATATGTAACAAATTGCAGCGCTAAAATTGAATAAAGTGCAAATGTACAAAAATCAATCCATGTGCAAAAAACAGTCCATGTGCCAAGTGAAAATACAGTTCATGAAATTCATAGAAAAGTTCACACAAGATCCCACTTTTAGACACCAGTGCACTGGCCCAATGAATTTTACTATAACTATTTGGCGTAAATGTTTCAAAAAATACCAACTCGTCTCACCCTGCTCCCCGCTCATCAATGTACTGTTTAACCCACTCATACCAGACAGTTTGTCCTTGAGCAGGATCTTCCCATGGCTTAACGCCTCCCTTTTTCAACTTCGAAATTTAGTAAACCCGGTTACGCGAAAGCTACATCCCTTTGACACCTTACGTGAGAAATTTAATATCCCCAACCAACTTTTTTACTTCTACCTGCAGGTCAGACACTTTTTCCACTCTAAATCTTCATCACTATCCCTCGAAAGTCCAACTAATTTCGAATACATATGTGCTCAGGGACCCCACCAGTTACACTTAATATCTTCCATCCATCGTATCCTTCATGAGTCGACACCTCTGACTGAGACCACACATCATTATATGGGAAAATGGTCCCATTTGTTAGGCAGAGCTATCTCAATTCAGCTATGGGACAAGATTTGGTCTTCTGTCTCCAAATCCTCTAAGTGTGTGGCCGGGAGACTTCTATGAAAATTCTTATGTTTTGGTATAGAACCCCTGATGTTATTCATAAATACGACCCCTCAGTCCCGCCGCGCTGTTGGCGTTGTGGGATTGACACGGGTTCTTTATTCCATATATTTTGGCAGTGTTCAAAGATACAACCTTTCTGGAGGGGGGTGGGGCTCCTGATACAGAAAGTGCTGGATAAATCTCTCCCATTAGACCCATTACACTATTTGTTGGGCCTTCCTTTCCCTGGCTTAACCAAAAGAGCTAACCGGCTTCTTTCTTATATACTATTGGCTGCCAAACAACTTATCCCCTTGTGTTGGCTGTCCGATGCTCCTCCCCCTTGGCCCAAATTTTTACAATTAGTAACTGATATCCAAAGGATGGAATATCTAACGGCCTCAGTACATGATACTATCCCCCAATTTGAAAAATTGTGGAAACCCTGGGATGAGTCGGAATTTGGGACTCCTATGCCAAATACTGTTTTTTAAGTTTTTTTGTGTTTTATACTGGCGTGGGCGTCCCATATGATCATGATATCCCATCCCCCCTCACCTGCCCCATTTTCACATGTATTACTTAGAACTTATTATCACATACCACATGTCCTTCATAGAATCTATGTTCCTCTCTCTTATGTAACTAATTTTACACTTCTGATCCTGCACTTCTATTTTAGGAATAATATTTTTCTGTATCCTGGACAAAAGTACAGAGCGGTTTGTGCCCTGTAATTGTGAACTCTGTTCTTATGTACTTATTTTGTTTTTGCTATAAAGATATTATCAAAACTTTATATTTTATATTTTATATTGTACAACATTACTGCTGTACTTGTTCATTCTATAATGTTAAAAAACCTAATAAAAATACAATTATAAAAAAAAGAAAAGTTCACACAAGGATGTCAGTGGAATAAAAGTCCCTCATCTGTAGCACCATAACCATACTATTCAATGAATAAAAAGCTCTTATTTTTAAGACACCATCAGTGTTCCAGTGATAAGAAGCTTCTTGTACAGTTTCCTCCAGCTGTGAGTAAATTGAACACTCACCAGACAGATTGGCTGCCAAATTATAAGCAGCATGCACGCTCACATCACAAATGGTCAGATCTCCCTGGGATCCCAGATCCATCCACATATCACTGGTTCCAAGGCTGGTACTGTCACTCCTAGCACACCTTTATCCAAGCACACCATAACCATGGATAAAAGAATGTTTCATGGTGCAGTATTTATTTGTGCTACAACACAATACAGAGGTCAAAGATAAAAATTGCTGCTGTGCACTCACATAGCTTGCCGTCACACCACTTGTTGATGCAATGGCGTGGCATCTCGCGCGTAGCTCACCCAAAGCGTTTCACACAAGAGTGCCTCCTCGGGCCTCTATTGTTTACTGAGGTAGCTGTATTTATGGAGCCTATAACCGGACTGTACGTCATGTCATTAATTATGTCTGGGATCTATTTCCTAGAAGGCCAAAAGCATCACTTCTTGTCCAGGTGCCATTTTCCAGGAGATAAGAATATATGTAAAGCTGTTCTGATCCAGCTACTTCACCAGCTTGGCTGTTATATAACAAAATGGACTTTTTATTTTGGCAGCGTCCTTTTGTAATTTTTAACTTTTTTCCTTGGGGTTTTATATACTTGGGGTTTTATATACTGTATGTTATGTATATCTTGCATGTTGACATTTATTAAAGGTTAAAATTGTACATCTAAATTTATATTTTATTGATATTACATAGAGTTCAACCTGAGGCCCTACTTTTATTACCCCTTGCTCGAATCATTATACACAGATACAATTGTAAACTGTCTAATACAATATTTAAGTGGATTTTTTCACTAAGTTTGGTTAGGTGTATTTTTCCCCATATTAAAAAAATCTCCTTAGAATCTCGCAGAATATGGCAGCAAGATACTGTGCTCGATTCACAAAAGAAGATCACAAGCGAAATTTGAGTCATGTGACATTTTTTCCAATTGCAAGCAGTACTGAAAATAAATAAATGCATGTGTAAATAAGTAATGGGCAAGGCATGCGATATTTAAGGAATCCATGAAATTTCAGCTGGTTGTTAAAGAGCCAGCACCCACCAGCTTCCATCACAACCAGGGAATAGCTGGTTCTTAAGGAGCCGGCATCTGCCAGCATCCTTCACAACCAGGGACTAGTTGGTTCTTAAAACATCCTTCGCTACCAGGGATAGTTAGTTGTTAAGGAGCCAGCACCTGCCATGTCCTTGACTATGAACTATGATTCATCTTCTGTCAGCAGGGATTCAGAATGTAAAACAAAAGAAGAACGAGAGCCCCCTCTCCTGAACCATATCAGTCCACATGTCCTCAATATGGGTGGGTGCTTTAGAGGGATATTGCCCCATGTTGAAGAGGACAAGGGGCTCTTCCCTCTGCCTGGTGATTGCGGTGGTACACAGGAGACTTATCAGAATCTGGAAGCCCAGTTTGACAAGGAAGCCCCTCCCATGCGAATGTGTATACTCATTCACCAAAAAATGACCAAAGTAAATAAAAACCTAATGTAAAAAATCAGGTGTACAAAAATACGCCCACTCATACACCCAAAAACGCTGCGCTGATGGAACAAAAACTAAATCTGAGCTGCTGCTTAAATAATAACAAGCATAAATTAAAAATTGATTCACCATAAACTCGCCCCAAGTGAACCCAAAATAGCAGCACTAAAACAATCCCTAATCATAAAGTGAAGAGTGATAAAACATTCAATCAACCAAATGATATAATCATAACATCACTCCTCCCCATTAATGTGCATAAAGTGATATGATCAAAAATTCACAAAAAATGGTGCGCAAACCAATAAAGTGAATAACATAACTGTGCACACAAAATATGATGTATAAATAATATACTGTGTGAATCAATGTGAATCAATCCACAAAAATATAAAAAATATATATGAAAAATAAATATGTGTCCACAAACAATCCAAAAATGAATAATCCAAAAAGTTCCGTGACGTGATACAGTGCAAATCTTCCACTTAATTGAATCTTCCACCGCACCTCTGTGACTGTGAATCCACTCCCCTTAGGTAAATAAACTCACCGCCTCCTTTTGCCCACACTCTCGTGTCAGGGCCACCAAGCCTTTATCCCACACAGTAAGGGGAAATGTATGCTCTCCAATGGTACACCTTTACATATCCAGAGTGTGATGCCAGAGCTCTCTCCGCATGAAAAAAGAAAATAATCCAATAGTGCAATAACATATTGATATTTATTTAAAAATAACAAACTCCTCCACCATTGAACTCACATCTTTAAAAATCACTGCAAGCTCAATGGTGGAGGAGTTTGTTATTTTTAAATAAATATCAATACGTTATTGCACTATTGGATTATTTTCTTTTTTCATGCGGAGAGAGCTCTGGCATCACACTCTGGATATGTAAAGGTGTACCATTGGAGATCATACATTTCCCCTTACTGTGTGCGGTGGAAGATTCAATTAAGTGGAAGATTTGCACTGTATCACGTCACGGAACTTTTTGGATTATTCATTTTTGGATTGTTTGTGGACACATATTTATTTTTCATATATATTTTTTATATTTTTGTGGATTGATTCACATTGATTCACACAGTATATTATTTATACATCATATTTTGTGTGCACAGTTATGTTATTCACTTTATTGGTTTGCGCACCATTTTTTGTGAATTTTTGATCATATCACTTTATGCACATTAATGGGGAGGAGTGATGTTATGATTATATCATTTGGTTGATTGAATGTTTTATCACTCTTCACTTTATGATTAGGGATTGTTTTAGCGCTGCTATTTTGAGTTCACTTGGGGCGAGTTTATGGTGAATCAATTTTTAAATAAAAACCTAGTTTTTCACAAGTCCATTATTTTAAAAAAGGAAAAAATGTCCCCTGAAGCAAATCCAGTGTCAAACACGAATGTCGCCTACCAACCCCCAAAAAATTAAAAACACTCCACTTCTGACACTTGGCTCCTGCCTACTGACAGCTCTGATTTCCCTCGCCGCTAAATAAACTAAGAAGTGGGGTCGATCTGTGACATCGTTGACCCAGCATGTCCTGGTTGATTGGTTCATAAGGGGTGGGGTTGCGGGGAAATAAGTCCTTGTCCTCATCAACATGGGTTTGGAAATGGGGGAATTCAATTTCCGTTGTTTTTTGGTGTGGGGTCCCCCTCAAAATCCATACTAGACCCAAAGAAAAGGGGCCCATACCGTTTTTAGTTGAATTTTTTATGCTGGCTCATCTCTTGTTTACATTCTGCTGTCATAGGGGAACGTGGCAAGTGGCAGCTCCTTGACAACTAGCTATTCCCTGGTTGTTAAATACGCATTCGGGTGCCAGTGTTAAAATGCCACAAGTTCTTACTACTGAAATATCAAATCACTTTAAGAAATGACACGTGGTATTTTAGTATTGTTCTTTAGTGAACTGCAAAAAATTTTTTGAAAAATGCTATGAGCTATTTATACTCATCTTAAAGTGATATATAATGTGAACTGAGCCCACTGTCTTGCAAAATGATGTAAAAGCATAAAGAAGGCAGAATACACTCAAGCTGACATCTCTTTGTTTGCATTGATCACACCACATATAATACATCTTTCACATACAATTTAAAATCTAGCAACTTCCAAAAGGACACAGGTGCTTTAAAATGCAAACCTTAAAATAGAAAATCTCTGAATTAGTAGAAAAAGTAATATGAAATAAAAAACCTGAAAGAGTGACCTTTAAAATATAAAAGAATAGTGCAATTATTCATGTTATTAATATCAAGCAGTCATGCTGAGCAGTTCCAGAACAAAATGTTGCATAAATTAGATTTTGTGATTTAGATACACTGGAACATACTGTACATTCATTTATATATCTAGTGCCGTTGTATAGCATTTCATAAAATGACAGCACTTTATTTACCACATATATTACTGTATTATGCATTCTAAAATGTTTTTTTTTTTTATATAAATTGAAAGTGATTAGATGATTTAGTGAGTGGAAGAGTATGAACCTGAAATTAAGTCAACATTTGAATTGAACATTTCTCTAGTTCCAACTACACAAAAAGATTGTTGTAATTTTATATAATTTTAGGTGGTGCAGTCACTGTTCCCAATGTTTATTCATACCTCATTTGGCTATTGAATCAAAAGAATAACAGTATTTGGCCATCCTATTTTTTTTTCTGCCAACTGCTCATGTGTTCCTTAGGGGGGAGGGGGGGTTGGAATTGGGTCTCCTTCTTCTCTCCCCTTTCCTCCTTCATACCTCAAGATTTGTGATTTAAAATTCAAGAAACATATTATCATTCTATAATAAAAATCATAAAAGGAAATACAGAAATAGTCGTGTCCAGCATCCCTCATTAAAACATACAATGTACATAATGTATAAAAACAAATAAAACAAACAAAAACATACATACAATAATAATACTCACCCCAACCTAAAACATCTTAAAACCCCCCAAATGAATTGAAGAGGCATACAGCCCCAGGGAAGAAAATATTTTAAAGCCTGGAGGTATGGGAGGCAATACTCAAGAACCGCCTACCGGAAGGTAGCAATTTAAACAATAACTATAAATATACACACCAGTTCTGTTCTTATTCTCTATCCCATGCCAATTAGAACTGTAAAGTATACTGAATAAAGATGAACACACTGGATAGATTTTTATCACCAAAGTTTCATAGTCATGTTGACTTTTTTTAAGTTTCCCATTGACACTGAAGTCAATAGCTCGTGTTATCTTTAACCACTAGCCGACCAGTGCACGATGATGTATGTCGGCAAAATGGCACGGCTGGGCAAATGAGCGTACAGGTACGTCCCCTTTAAATCAAGGCATTGCGGGCACGCGCCTCGTACTCCATGATCGTGCTCATGGGTCCCACGGACTCGATGCCCGCCGGGGGGCCCGCAATCATGTCACGGAGCAGAAGAACGGGCAGATGCCTTTGTAAACAAGGCTTTTCCCCATTCTGCCTAGTGACATAACAGGGATCTACTGCTCCCTGTCATCAGGAGCAGTGATCGCTGTCATGTCAGTGGTAGCCCATCCCCTCCACAGTTATAACACCTCCCTAGGACACACTTAACCCCTTGATTGCCCCCTAGTGTTTAACTCTTTCCCTGCCAGTGTAATTTACACAGTAATCAGTGCATTTTTATAGCACTGATTGCTGTATAAATGACAATGGTCCCAAAACGGTGTCAAAAGTGTCCGATGTGTCCGCCATAATGTCGCAGTCACAATAAAAATCGCAGATCACCGCCATTACTAATTAAAAAAATAATAATAAAAGTGCCATAAATCTATCCCCTATTTTATAGACGCTATAACTTTTGTGCAAACCAATCAATATATGCTTATTGTGATTTTTTTTACCAAAAATATGTAGAAGAATACATATCAGCCTAAACTAAGAAAGAAATTAGTTTTTTTTATATATTTTTTGGAGATATTTATTATAGCAAAAAGTAAAATTATTGCTTTTTTTCAAAATTGTCGCTCTTTTTTTGTTTATAGCGCAAAAAATAAAAACTGCAGAGGTGATCAAATACCACCAAAGGAAAGTTCTATTTGTGGGAAAAAAAGGATGTCAATTTTGTTTGGGTGCAATGTCGCACGACTGCACAATTGTCAGTTAAAATGACTTATTGCCGTATCACAAAAAGTGCTCTGGTCTGGAAGGGGGTAAATCCTCCTGGGGCTGAAGTGGTAAAGGGCCAGTTCAAACCAAACTGCAGTGTGAGAAAGGTGCATTTATTGCACCACAGATGAATGTGCTGCCCTTATGATCTGCATGTGGGTGCCAATGAAGTTAATAGCACCCCAAAAGCAGATCACAAATGCATTGCATTTAAGGGCACCAAATTGCATTGTGCCGCAGTACCATGCAGTTTGGTGCAGTGCGTTTTGGAAAAATTTATGTTTGCACGATTTTTTCCAATTTTCAGTGCATTTTGCAGACCATTCAATTGAATCGGTTGTCAATACACACCAAATGGGAATGCATGGGAATTGCACAAGAACTCACACGTTCCTGTGTGGACTGGCCCTAAGGGATATAAAGGTTATAGAGTGAACAGCATGCAACATATGTGTGTTAAATATTGTAAAAAGCTGACAATAGTAACCACCAGTAGACCACATTAATACTTGACAAAAACTGTTTCCTTTGGTTTCGCAAATGCTGACTGTGAGCCCGAGTTCACACTATAGCGAACACAGACATTGCATGTGATTCGCACCCGCACTGCGGTGCCAATCTCATGAGATGTGTGTGCAATGCGAGTCATACAATACGCGCAGCGTCACTGTGTGAAACGCATCTTAATGTCAGATGTTGTCATTAAAAACTCTTATATTGTTCCCTCTTAAAATCATTCCATAAACAAAACAAATATAATGTCACTCATGTTTGTATTCAGCTGTGTATATAGACTCAATAATTTAGAATAACCAGCTTGGTTAACAGTAGATGTCAGAGCTCCAGTTGACTGAAAAATTCACAAGAGAGTTAGTTCTTCAGTGGCTTTGTTAAAAATGCGATAATAGGTACAATGGAAAAAAAACTGTCGTGATGCTAGGTTTGGCTCATTAACCACTTACCGACCGGCGCATGCCGATGTACATCGGCAGAATGGCACTGCTGGGCAAATGGGCGTACCTGTAAGTCCCATTGAATTTCCCGCCGTGCCATTGCGGGAGCTCCGTGAGTCGGGTCGCGGACTCGATCGCCTCACGGAGAGGATGAACGGGGAGATGCTGATGTAAACAGTCTGCCTAGTGACAGTGTCACTGATCTCTGCTCCCTGTCATCAGGAGCAAAGATCAATGATGTGTCACAGCTAGCCCATCCCCCCTACAGTTAGAAAACACTCCCTAGTACTGACTTAACCCCTCCCCTCCCCCTAGTGGTTAACCCCTTCACTGCCAGTGTCATTTACATAGGAATCAGTGCATTTTTATAGCACTGATTGGTGTATAAATGATAATGGTCCCAAATATGTGTCAAAAATGTCCGATGTGTCCGCCATAATGTCGCAGTCACAATAAAAATCGCTGATCGCCGCCATTACTAGTTAAAAAAAAAAATTAATAAAAATGCCATAAAACTATCCCCTATTTTGTAAACGCTATAACTTTTGCGCAAACCAATCAATAAACGCTTATTGCAATTTTTTTTTACCAAAAATATGTAGAAGAATACGTATCAGCCTAAACTGAGAAAAAATTTTTTTTTAATTATTTTTTGGGGATATTTATTATAACAAAAAGTAAAAAATAATGCGTTTTTTTCAAAATTGTTGCTATTTTTTTGTTTATAGCGCAAAAAATAAAAACCGCAGAGGTGATCAAATACCACCAAAAGAAAGCTCTATTTGTGGGAAAAAAAGGACGTCAATTTTGTTTGGGAGCCACGTTGCATGACAGCGCAATTGTCAGTTAAAGCGACGCAGTGCCCAATCGCAAAAAGTGCTCTGGTCAGGAAGAGGGTAAATTCTGCCGGGCTGAAGTGGTTAACAGATGGTTCAAAGGAGGAGAATGGGCATAATTGTATATAATTGCAATCCACAACAGAGTATAAAAAACTCATAAGATGCCTCACTCAGACTGAATGGCCCTACATACAATGTTATATAGGGCAATATCCAGGATCATGCACTATAGATGTCAGCTCCTGTGGTCCTGTATGGAATATTCATCATGCAGAATGTGACAAACATGCAGATGAAACGTAAAGACTCTGTCTTCAATCAGCCTCCCTTGCACAGACAGTGACATTCTTTGACGGACTGCAAACATCCAACTGTATATGGTCTTCACATTAATTCCCCCACATTCTGAGCCATTAATGTAGTGCAAAAAACATACCAGTCCATATGGTAGGACACATGCAGCATCACCCTAAAACAGCCATGCTTAATCTAAAGGGTCACATGTAAAGTCCAGTTATACCTAACAGATCCATAGCTGGTGTCCAAACAAAGTGGGGTACACGATGACCAAAGGTGTGTCTGACTCGTTTTGCAGGTTCTGACCAGCTGCATTAGAGGCAAACAATTCTAATCATTACCGAGTGCTTTTTAAAAGATCAAAATAGCTGCCAAAAACGGTCGCGCACATGCACCATGATGACCTCATGACTCAAGTAGCGTGATGACATCATCCATCACTGCCATTTCAGGGGAAAAGATGTAAACAGGAGAAAGCAATGCCGACAGATGTAATTGTACAAAGTACAAAGTAAACACTAGATGTTCCCATATATAATATATCTGAAGCATACAAAGATAATAATAAACAATATGAAAATATAGAAATACACGAAGAATGTGTGAAAAATATAAGAAAAAAATTAACTTATGGAAAAAAAAGGAGAACTCCACTTTCATGGGAAAAATATCAAATAATAATAAAAAAATAAATAAAGCATATAGAATTGCTACAAAAGTCATATTGTAATTGAATGTTAATAAATATTATCTTACCCCCAGAAATGTAATTTTGTGTATGTGTGATTGGCTTACTGATTTTCCCTGCAACAAAAAATGTATTTTTGGTGAGATACCCCCAAAGGAAAATCACAACTAAAGGGATGCAGACCCTACCAGTATTCTCGTTAGGGCCCTGCAAGTGCAGCTTCTGATTGATACTGATAAAATCAGTGCTATTCTCATCCACCTTGCACTCAGGCACAGACAAACAAACAGCTAACAAAAGGTAGGAATCTGCAACAAAGTTTGTTAAAATTCTTGCAATGTACATGGATCACCCAGAAGGGAATGCTTTTATCTCAACAAAAGTTAAGTTACACCATAAGTCTAAATTTCAGAGCAATACATGCTCTGACACCATTCATGCCTACTTAAGTTAAAGTAACTTTATTTTTTTTAGGTAGAATCAAAGCTTCTTTGGCTCAGTTTTAGTGTCTTCTACCCAGGATTCTGTTTAGAAAGAAATTAACTATAAGGTAGAACTGTGGCTATGTTATGTCTAAACCCCGGTTCACATGTATGTGGCTGTGTGCCACTGGAGCACGGGCATGGCAGCCCATTTATTTGAATGGGTTGCTGTGATTGTGTTTTCTGCAGGGAAAATGTTCCTGCGCCATTCTTGAAATGCAGCTGCATGGAAATTGCATGGTGCAAAAATTTCTGTATGCAGGAAATCACACTGCGTTTTTCAGTACATGGAGGTGCCATTATTAGTTAATGGCACCCCTGCACATTTTTTTTGCAGCATGGTGTTTTGTGTGCGGGTGCATGTGGGTGTGGAAATGTGTGTGCTTTACAGTCACTCCCGCAGCCGCATATACAGGTATGTGAATGTAGCCTAAATGTACATATTCTTAATAAGCAGTAAATAGGCTATAAAACAAGTCCATACTTATCTTTGTAGCTACAATCACTGTGGAGCAATTGACCCTCACATTTTTCAGCTAAAAGTACCTTCCAATACATATTAACAGCTCTGTACACCCTTCTGCTCCCTCTTAACCTCCCTGGCGGTATGATTATTTCGGATTTTAGGTGCTGAAAGCGGTACAATTATTTTCCATGGAAATTTGGCGTTTTATATTGTAGGTCTGTAAATCTTAACAATAACACACTTAAATCTGTCCAAACCAGAGTCTAGTAGATATCCTGGGTATGGTAAAGTTTGAAACACAAAAACATAAATTATAATATAATAAATAAAAATAAATAATTAAAAAAAAAAAAAAAAAATTAGTAATAAAATAAATTTCCCCACAATTCACTATCGCTCAATTCTGCAAGTGTTCTAATTTACTATCGCTGTTTTCTAGCTGGTCTAAAGCCACTTTTGACGTAAAGGGACACTTTTTGGTTGCTATGGACAATCTCAAGTTTCCAGGCAGAAAGAACAGTGTATATCATATAAAACTGCATGCAGGGCATGGGCCAAAGCACTGGGGACAAAAGGGATGTGAAATCATTTCATACAGTACTGTAATCTGTAAGATTACAGTACTGTATGTGTTATGATTTTTACTTTTTTTTTAATTTCCCGCCAGGCTCCGCCCCCGTGCGTCGCGCCGCTTGCAGGGAATGGAGCCTGGCACGGAGAGGCTTTGGAGGAAGACGGAGCCCTCGGACACTGCGCGGGACATCGCAGGATCCCGGGGACAAGGTAAGTAACGCCGCCCCAGGATCCTGCAATGCGATCCCGAGTGTGGCTCGGGGTTACCGCTAATGGGACTGAATTTTAACCCCGAGCCACACTCGGGAAAACCGCCAGGGAGGCTACAAGTGACTTGGCTGCTTACCTCCCTTCTATTCTCTGAAGTAAAAACAGAAATTGGCATGTCACATGGATGATCTTGACACTGATGGCCTTCTGTCAGTCCCTATGACATCCCTTCCTTGCTATAAGGACATGAAGATATCACTACCTTGTTGCCATGTCACTAGCAAGTGAGATTTGACAGTCCTTGGGGACAGAGAGGGAGGGATTCCACAAAGGCAAGTAGAGGGCTCTCCCTTGTGATTCTACTGCTGGCAATATATCAACAGCATAGTTGCCAATCTAACATTAGCCAAACAAGGATTAAAGCACAGTAATAAGACCTGACTTGCATGATTTCACTGTTTCTCTTGTGAACTTTGATGATGAATTGTTCCAAAGTGCCTGCAGCTCATTAGTCAGTGAGGGCTTCATTTATAAAGCGTGTTTACAGTTTGTTAGGCATATTAAATAATTTACTGGCCATAACTTGGCCACAGTTCTGCTTTAGGCTAGGTTCAAATTACTGCAGCTGCAATATGGTCTGATTTTATGGTTCAATCATTTTTATTGCAAATATATCATAAAATTTACAGTAATACAAAAAAAGCACCTAGTCTGCATTTGGTCTGATTTTTAATGCAACTTGGTTGTATTTCAACATGTTTTTGATGTGATTTTGATATGTTTCTGCTGAAGTTTTGATGCCCTTGCATTTTTGCTTTTGCAAGCATTAAAATTGTATCAAAAGCTCATCAAAAACATGTATGATTGCATGTAGATGCATTTTTATGCCCTTACATTAATGCCTATGGGGCCAAAATCACTCTGGAATTGCACCAAAATAGCAAAATCACTCCATGCTGTACTGCATTGATGTGAACAAGCAGCTTTGAAAACAGTTTTAATTTTCATTGTTATGCGATTCTGTGCAATTCTGTTTTTACACACAGGTGTCGATACACAGGAAACTAAGAAACAAAAATCACAAAGCCAAGTCAGGTCATATTCTTTATTTAACCTCATGAGGCATGTCAGTTTGTCTTAGAAGTACGTAGATAAAAATTGGATCAGTCAACTTATTTTCAGATTCTTTGACATAACCAAGAAAGCATGATGTTATAGTAACACAGGTCATGTAAGTCCGTGGTTGTCAAATTCTATAACAAATATGAGTACAAGTAGGACATTTTTTTTCAGTTATTCTTTGCATAAATTGAATAACGGGTACATGCTGTTCAAATTTACCAGTGCTTAGAAATAGAGCTGCTGTTATGCTTAGAGTGTTATGTTACAAGTGTTTTACTACTTTTCAATGATGAAAGCATGCTAAAGAAGACCTTCTAAGTTGTATGGAATGTCTGCTTTAAGTTAAAGCGATATTAAAGCCTTGTTTTGTTTTTTTAAAATAACAAACGTGTTATACTTACCTGCTCTGTATAATGGTTTTGCACAGAGCAGCCCAGATCCTCCTCGTCTCAGGTCCCACGCCAGTGCTCCTGGCTCCTCCCTCCTGCCGGATGCCCCCACAGCAAACAGCTTGCTCTGGGAGCACCCAAGCAGGTGCATTCCCTACCCGTGGATCTGTATGTTCATTCACACACGGAGCCGTGATTTGGCCCCTTCGTCTCCATCTCGTGAGCGGCTCACTGGCTGTGATTGACAGCTGCCAAAAGCCAATCAGGAGTGTGATTCCCTGGTCAGGCAAGGGTCTCGAGGATCGAAAGGGGGCTCAGGTAAGTATTAGGGGGAGCTGCTGCACACAGGTTTTTTACCTTCATGAATAGAATGTATGAAGGTAAAAAACTTTGTGCCTTTACAACCACTATAAATGCAAGTTAGTGATAAACTGGAAAAACATATATGTTTTCCCTCCCTGTGTTGAACTAGTAAGGAGGTCGTTTGAATCTGTTTAGAACTATGGGCAGCCACCATATCACCTATAATGTGATTAAATGTCAATTGGCAGTAAGATTTCTAAGGCCTCATGCACATTGGACGGCATAATAATGTTCTAAAAACGTCAGTAGCTTTGCAGTGAGTTTTTCAACGTTTTTGCAATATCGTTTTTTAGCGTTTTCAGTGTTACTGTTTTTTAACGTTTCTTTTTTCCAATGGATCAAAAATGTTAAAAAACGCTAGTGAGTCGCGTTTTTGAGTGCTTATCTGCTTTTTTATGCATCTTTAGGCATTTTTTGACATTAGAACAGCTGAAAAGCTCCTCTCAGATCCCACTAGTTTTGTTTTTTTTTTCCAGCCAAAAAACGCCCCAGCCAAAAACAGTTGATAACAGCCTATGTGTACCTGGACACATAGGATAACTTGCTGGAGAGTTTATTGACTGTAGAAAAAAAACGTCTGAAGCCAAAAACAGCAGCTGTAAAAATGTCCAAAAACATCCAGTGTGCATGAGGCCTTATTATCGATTGATTACATGAATGACAGTGGGACAGGAGACACGTTCTGTGTGCATTCATAAAATGCACATTTTTTATAAAAGCCCCCACTTTAATTTTTTTTTTGGTTCAACTTTAGTCATTTAATCATTGTTTTATTTTTATATTGATTTGGAATAATGTACAGCAAGCCTGTTTTGCTGTACATTGCAAATGCAATTCTGCAGCATTTAAGTAATTTCATATGTGCAATGTAAAACAGCATTTACAGATGTGCTCATAAGTTTACATACCCTGGCAGAATTTATGATTTCTTGGCCATTTTTCAGAGAATATGAACAAAAACTTTTCTTTCACTCATGGTTATTGTTTGGCTGAAGCCATGTATTATCAATCAACTGTATTTATTCTTTTTAAATCATAATGAGAACAGAAACTACCCTAATGGCCCTGGTCAAAAGTTTACACACCACAGTTCTTAATACCATGTATTGCCCCCTTTAACATAAATGACAGCTTGAAGTCTTTTGTGGTATTTGTGGATGAGGCTCCTTATCTTCTCAAATGGTAAAGCTGTCCATTCCTCTTGGCAAAAAGCCTCCAGTTCCTGTTCCTCCATTATTTTTTGATAACATACTGCATTCATCTTGCCATCAATTTTGACTAAATTTCCTGTGCGTTTGTAGCTCCTACATCCCCAAAACATCAGCGATCCACCTCTGTGTTTCACAGTAGGTATGGTGTACCTTTCATCATAGGCCTTGTTGAAATCCTCTCCTCTCCATATGAAGCGTTTATGGTTGTGGCCAAAAAGCTTAATTTTGGTCTCATCACTTTGTGGCATTTGCGTAGTAATGGCTTTCTTCTGGCGACTCGACCATGCAGCCCATCTTTCTGCAAGTGCCTTCTTATTGTGCATGTTGAAACAGCTATACCACATGTTTTCAGAGTCCTGTATTTCACCTGAAGTTATTAGTGGGTTTTTCTTTGCATTCAGAACAGTTTTCCTGGTGGTTGTGGCTGAAATTTTAGTTGGTCTATCTGACCGTTGTTCGGTTTTACCAGAACCCCTCATTTTCCACTTCTTGATTACAGTTTTAACACTGCTGATTGGCATTCTCGATTCCTTGGATATCTTTTTATATCCCTTTCCTGTTTTATATAGTTCAACCACCTTTACCCAGAGATCCTTTGACAATTCTTTTGCTTTCCCCCTGACTCAGAATCCAGAAACGTCAGTGAAACACTGGATGAAAGATGCAAGGGTCTGTCAGAAGCCCAGAAACTCATTGATCTTTTATACACACACACACTAATTACAAGCAAACAGATCACAGGTGAGGATGGTTACCTTTAATAACCATTCAATCCCCTTTGTGTCAACTTGTTTGCATGTTATCAGGCTAAAATCACCAGGGTATGTAAACTTTTGATCAGGGTCATTTGGGTAGTTTCTGTTGTGATTATGATTTAAAAAGAGTAAACACAGTTAATGGATAATAAATGGCTTCAGCCAAACACTAACCATGAGTGAAAGAAATGTTTTTGTGTTATCATTTATATTCTCTGAAAAATGGCCAAGAAATCATAAATTCTGCCAGGTTATGTAAATGTATGAGCACAACCGTATGTAAAACCATAAAGTCCTAATTACAGAGGTGTACAAAAAAAAACTAAATAACTTTGCGCTTACTCAATTGTGCAAGCAGCTAACACGGCAAATAGAAATTTTGCTGTAAACGATAAGTATAAAAAAGTGTAGCGCTAAAAATTATACATGAAGTGATAAAAATAATTTCTAATATTTATAAATGTCCATCATATACACTATTGAATCATAGTCCATCATTGTGTGAAACCATTGTGGTCACCATGTGCGTAAGCAACTAGATAGTGAGAATACCATCACCAAAATAAATGGAGGCGTACCAGAAAGTTTGAACCCAAAATAGCATATGCTATGGGGGTCAAACCAGCCTATATTGCCCACCTGCAATGGTGGGGAAGTTGTAGTAATCGGCCAAAAGTATAGTCCTGGAAGCCTTCACAAGAGTGTCATATATATAAACCAAGGATTGTGAAGATACCACCACCCAAGTGAATGGAGGCTTACCAGAAGGTTGGGACCCAAAACAGCATATGCTGTATGGGTCAGACAAGCTTATATTGCCCACCGGCAATAGAGGGGAAGCCCTGATGGCCAATGGGGGATGAGGTCCTAGAGGTCTTCACAGAAGTGTCTTCTCCATACAGATGTTTAAACGTCCCCAAACATAACAGGTGATGATGTCTCAAGCCCCTTGGGAGAGAAACAGACATTTTTATCACTTCATGTATAATTTTTAGCGCTACACTTTTTTATATTTTTCTAATTACAGAGGTGAAATATTTACCCTCATAATTTCAAAACTATTTACACAAAATAAAGATAAGCCTTTGTTGATGTTTAAAGTGATTTATTACAGTGTTACAAAACCCACAACAGTAAAATCAGTCTGTATATGTAGTAAAACATGCTTGTTATACTCTGTGGAACCTAAGGGGCTAATTGTGTAATTGCATTGTGTAAAAGGGTTGTGTGATCCTATCTTCTCTGATGCCCCCTTTCTTCCGTTTCCAATCTATCTGCCTTGGGGGAAAGCTGCACATGCTCTGCTCAGTTTGGTGTGTATTGCTTAAAAGTTTTTTTTTTCTTGGGAGGGTGCATGTGATCAGCACAGGTTCAATCAGCACTGTCTAGACTGAGGGTTTGGGGTCCTGCATCCTCAAAGGACAATCAGGGGAGAATTAAAGCTCCTTCTACAAGCTTTAACCAGACACTGATAGAAGTCACAAGACTTGTATACTGCTATAACAGTTTATATTTGCTAAAATAATTGCACTTCCATGTTATGTGTACTGGGGGATATAGAGAATGATAAATAGAAAACAAAAAATAATTGTTTTTCTTGTGTAAAATTCAGTCTTAGAATATACCAGTAGAACCTTTATAAATATATATTTATATATGATGTTCTTGCCTTGCAGGCTGCAGAATGGCTGTGCTTAAACTGTCAGACACAAAGAGCACTCTCAGGACAACTTGGGGACATTGGCAAAGTGCCTCCTCTTTTAGGACTGTCTCCAAAGTCTTCACCAAAGCATTCTGTTTCTCCTGAACAAGCACAGAAACCTCCACCACCAGATCTGAAAACACAAGATAAAGCAACTGATCAAGTCATAAAAAAAGAAATTACAAAAACTTCAGATGAAAAAGTTACTAAAGGACAAATGGACAAAGCTGGTGAGGTAGAAAGTAAAGATATGAAGACTACAGTTAGCCCACCTGTATTAAGCAAAGAAACAGAAGTTCCAGTGGTTTCGAAAGCTGTAGAGGTGCTATCCCTTAAAGACAGTAAAAAAGATGCTTCCCAAGACATTCCAGTGCCAAAAGAGCAAATAGAAAAGCATTTGCAACATAGCGATAAAATCATCCAGAAGAAGGATTTGATGATTGACCTTTCAACAACAACTTTGACAAAAATCGAGGATGGAGTAGCATCAGATCAGAAAACAACACTTGAAGCAACCAAGCTCACAGAGCAGGATACAAGAAAAGAAAAGACTGTAAGTAATAATTAAACTAAACTAATATTCTGTAAGAATAATGTGAACCAATAATATGCTATACCCATCTGACTTTACTTTTGAAAGGTACTAGCACTACACTGTGGATTATTATCTTAAAATTCTATAATATGTATGTCTTCTATTGCTGGAAAAGAAAAGACAGTGGCGAAGGGATAGGGTCTGCATAAATCACAGAGGAGACAAGATAAGACTAGGACCTACTCCAGGACCTACAGTCTAACACAAGATTTTGTCCCAAGCCTGAGGCAGATCAGTCCAGTATAAATCCCCAATTTTGAACATCTCATTCTGTGGGCTTTAAGACTGAAACTATGGCCTGTCACCCTGCAGGATATGTGTTGTCTGACAGATTGATAAAGGGAGGTGGAGTACAAAGAGAGCTGAAAGTTCTTTGCAAATCTTAAAGTGATTGTAAACAATCACCTTGTAAAACAACTCGTTCCGTATAAAATAGAAATGAAAGGTAAGACGTGTGTATAGATATAAAAAAAGCATTGTAAATATCCATTTTCTCTTCTTTATAAGTGATCACATTCCCTCTGTTCTCAGCTGCATAAGAGCTAGATTAGTGTGGTCAGTTTTTAATAGGAAAGCAGAGGAACTGGCAGAAACACAAGGTATTTCACACAAAGGAAGCAATACAAAGAGAATTAGGATACTTTTTCAAACAAGTACATAGTACAGCAGGAATATCTCAGGAATATGAAACGTTGGATTTACATATTCTTGAAGCTGAACTCCAGGAGGATAAAGGCCCTGCCTTGCAGTGGTTTCTGTCTAGGGAATGGTAAGAACACTTTTATTTAGCTAATCTGCAACTCAGCAAAGAGTGCTCCCCTATGCTTTGGCAGTGGACTGTTACTCAGCATCCTCACTTCAGCTGCAGGGCTGTGGTCTCTGTATCTGTCATGATAACATCAGAGGACCTTAGACCACCAGAGCACAGGGTGGAAATGGCTGCATGGACCAGTCTGTCAGTGCCGGAGAACCTGTGGGAGTGGAGGATCAGCTAAATAAAACTACTGACCCCGGTCTCCTAGGCATAAACGAGCAGTTAAAGTATACTGTATCTGTGATCAACTTGAAGTTCATAAACTTGTTTTGTAAAGATCCCCACACACATACTTCCTTGAATTATGTGACACACATTCACTATACCCTGTGAGTAGACACTGCCTTGTCACACATTTCACAGAGCCTGCCTTCTAAACTACAAATGTGATGAGAGGAGTAGTTTCAGGAGGTGGAGTCAGTTCAGGAATCACTGCTTCAAGGCAGCAATGAACCAAGGGATATGTAGTCCTTAGAAATTGTAAGTAAACGGAAGTAGAGAAGCTGCAAAGCGTGCAGGGAATTCAGGAAGTTGTGGAAAAAGATGCCCAGCAGACAGAATGCACTCATAACAGGAGAAGAGATTTTTCAAGTAAATTTATATTGGATTGTCAAAAAAAAATTGTTTGCATTTATATTACAATGCTGATGCTATAAAATGAAAGGCTATGCTGTGGCTTTAGATCCCAGCCCCACTGCAAGGAAAGTTTATATACAGTATACCCAACCCTTATTCATGAAAGTGATTTAACATAATCACCTTTTATTAGGCAATAGGCATCGTGTTCTAAAGTTAACCTTCTAATTAATACCAGATCTTAGAAATAGTTACATCTCTTCATAGTTCAGTCAATCCTTCCATAAGGCAAGTTGATCATTTTGACTTAAGCAGTGTACTAGGGATGTCACAAGAAGTTTTCTATTGCCCTTCAGCTTCCAGTGCTGTGTAGTGGGAAATCAGGGTGTAGAATTTGGATAGAAGACAATCCACAACACCATACATGCTCTTCAATAAGTCTAAATTTATTGTATTTCCATAAAAGATAAATACGTACAGTAGAAGTTAATGCTTTTTAACCATAATGGCCTTGTTCACAAGGGTGTAGAATTTGCATTACTGTGCTGTTTCTCCATGGTGTACTGGGGAAGTACAGTCACAATGTGGAGGTTTAGGGTTGAATATTAGGAATGGGATTTGTGGATGCAGTTTAAATGACACCTGTGCCCACATCATGCACGCAAAATAATTTACATATTCTAAGCGAACGGTAAGAATGCTTTAAATAAGCCTTTATTTGGAGTTGTATTTATAAGCATTCAGATTTTCACAATGCAGTTTTCAATGGATATCCAATCTTGGGAGCCCGTCAATCCTCCAATGTAAACACACAGAAGGAGTTTCTAAGCTTTTAGAAACAGGCTGAATCCAAACTTCAGAGACGTTTCTGTGAACTCTGAGGATTTTGAGAATGAAAAACTTTGTTAAAAGCAGCCAGTAAAGCAGAGAAGGCCCTGCTTGTTAAGAATCTTTAATAGTTTAATGTCCATAATCTGGGCATAGGTGTGTTGTAAGTGCTTCCTAGGTGGCAGCAAAATAGATCCTGAGCCTATTCTGCCATAGTTACAAATATATAGAAAGGGTTTATCAATTCTTTCACACATTCTAAGCAGGAACAGTGAGAGCGTGTAACTGATTTACTCAGCTGCTGCTCCAAAGTAGCACTGCCATAGAATGAAAACTGACACTGACAACATTTTTAATCATGCGTATGTTTCAAGTGAAAATCTTTCTCATCTTCAGTGATAAATCTGTCCCAGGCCTGTGGAAATCAGATGCAGTTGGCCACCCAGGATTACATTTGCACAAGCCACAAATATGCTGTAAACCTGTTGCAAAGATTTTGCTAATCAATAGGCAGCCTGATTTGCATCTAGTAATGTCACTAATTTGGTTGATAAATCCCCACCTCAGAGTATGTATAAAATATAATTTTAGCATTTCTAGAGTAGCAAAGGAAGTTACTATCAAGTTGCTTTACTCACATTATGTTAACCTAAGCCTTATTTAACATTTTCTTGTTAAAAAAAAAAAAAGCCTTATTTAACACAGTTTTGGAGTCCATTCCACATTCAATTCAATTTTAAATTAGCGTTACTAATTTGTTTTACAGGGATTGACAGTTGGTACATCCTCATTGTTAAATACCTAATAACTTCAGTGGTTTTCCCATATATGTCTAACCTACTGCATAAAAAATTACTCCTTTATCTCTTCCTTTCCTTTTCCTTTCCTTAGAAATAGAAGAAAATGTAGGGTACAAAATCAGCATTTACTGTAAGAACAAATTGACTTGAGTTTTACCCATTAACCCACAATGTGACCTTTGTGCGTTGCCCTTAAAATGAATACATTGATCTCTAGGTCCATGCTGCATATGTTTTTTACACATTTTTAATTGGTTAAAAACATATATTCCGGATATGTTGTTGATAACCCATTTGGTTGGAAGGATATCAATGTCAGACCCTGAGCCATGCTAATACAAGTTGATATACACCTTATCAGGGGCTTTAAAGCTTTCCAAAGCAGCAGCTTTGTGCTGAAACAGAGATCCATGTTTTTTTTTTTTACATTTAAAAGTAAAAAAAAAACACATAATTATTACAAAACTATAACAGAATGTGTTATATAAGAGAATAAAAATAATCCAAACAGGTCTTGCAACTATTCTGTTCTGTCCCATACCAGGTGTCAATCCTCAAATGTGTGAAATGTCAAAGTTCAACGTTTGTTGAGCAAAGTTCCATATAGCTTCCTATTCCAGAATGTTAATTAATAGTAGCAACTAGACTATAGTGTTCTGGTAGATTACAAAGGTCTAATCATCTTTAATCATCTTTGGTAATGAAATTAACCTACAATGCCACACTGTTCGTGCCGGTCACTGAGGTATTTTTTTTCAAACACTTAGAAGCTAATGTAGTAGCAATTATATTGCCACAAATTGGCAATATAATTATCAGTCTTTTGATCTAATTACCACCAATGCCATTTGAAATTTGGGGCTTAATTAACAAAGGATCTAAAATCCAGGGTGCCTTTTTACATCTTAATCCCCAAAATGGATGAGTGGCCAGAGATGGAGTGGGTTAGTTTACTAAAGAAATAGAAGGGATTCATTTTGCAAAGCAAACATGCGTTTCTCCTTTAGTAAATGAACCCCAGTGCGTAGAATTTTTCTGTTTTTCTTTGACTGTTCAAGAAAAAGCATTGTCACTAAAAGGGCAGAGTAATGTTACTGTTTAACCCTTCTTTACCTTTTCATAATGTTATTGAGCCACACCTTAAATAATAGAGCATTTATGTTTTGGTCAAGGTCTTACCTCTGCAGTTATAATAAAAGCCACTTAATGTTGGGAAGTAGGGACCCAACTATATGTTTTCACTGTTTCAAATATGACCAGGTGTTCGACTTCTTAAGTTTAAAATATTATGTAAGATTAAACTATATAAATGCTGGCCTTAAAAATGACGTATTATGATATAACTTTACCGCCATCGTTATTGGCTTAAAATGTCATAGTAGTTGCATTCCTGTCTGTATATCATGCACAGTTTTATATTCACAGTATCTGTTGTGACATCTATGAAACCAAAACCCACATTTCATAGCATATTTTTTAACGCATATGCTGGTTTACATATAAATGTATTTGTTGTCATAAGTGGTATCAGTCTTTCAGTGTTCTCCTTTAACATTTTTCTCTTGTCTATGCATCTGTCGTGAACAATTTATACATTTTACTACAGTAAATTTATATACATGCTAGAACATTTTATATTCTTTCATTGTTATTTATTTAAAAGAATGTAAAATGTTAATGGGTCTGATAGGCAAGACTAATATCAGTAAACAGTTAATGCCCATGCATTTTTGTGACAGGTTGTATGTATGAAACTGACAAAGCACTGACTCATTATTCCAACATTTATTAAGTCTGGTCTACGGACTGAAGGCAGCATCTATTTCTGTGTCCCACCTACTCCCCTGCTTTGCTTTTGATCTGCAACAATTTTGTGTCATGTATGTATGATCTGTAAAAACAAATTAATAAAATACTTGCACCTTCTTTCCTTTAGGCTAGGTTCACACTTAGACTTGATTTAAGTGTTTTTGGAGCATTTTTTTGTATATTTTAGTATGCACATTTCAGTTGTTTTCAGACGTGCATGTTTTTGTTGTGGCCAATAGAAAGCTAGTTACTAGCAGAAGAAAAACATGTGTTACATGTATTTTCAGGCGTTTTTCCGGCAATCCCATTGAAGACTATTGCAACCACAATTGTGACTCTGCCCCAAGAAAGCTCATGTACTATTTTGAGCTTTCAGCAACAGACTTTACAACCCTCAGGTGTAAATGGGTACCAGTGAATAAAATGCGAATCTTGATATTGAGCACTGAAGAGCTTCAGGAAATGCACTTCAAATCACTCAGATATAAACTATACAAAACAGAATAAAAATTAGATGTAAAAAAAGAGCTCATTAAACTTTCGGCTAGCATAGCATTTTTTTATATTTTTATAAAAAAAGAGCATTAAACGTTGGGCTAGTGGTTTATTTTTATTTCATGCTATACCCATCTTTAAGCTTCTAAATTTTTCTATTATAGCTAATAGCCATAATAGCGCATGATAAGCAACTGATAACTATAGCATTGTAGGAGACAGAAGATAGTGCTAGCTGAATACGATTATAAAAAAAATGCAAAAATTACATTGACAATGCTTAGTGTGAAACATCTTGCTAACCGGTGTACAATAAAACAGTATTTTCCATGGTGGAAAATATAACATGCTCTTCTGCTGAGCAAATATAAAATGTCTTAATAAAAAATTATATTGTCGCTTTTCCTTACTGTTAACCACTTGCCGACCAGCCGCCATCATTATATTGCGGCAGGTCGGCACATTGCCGCAAGCTGTCATAGCTATACATCGGCTCCTTTAAGCGAGATAATGGGCACTGTGGGGGTGCTGATGCCTGTGACCAGCGATCGTGATGACCGCCTGTTCAAGAGCGATTGCAGGCATGAGAGGCAGAACAGGGATGTGTGTGTATAAACACACACATCCCTGTTCTGTTCTGAGAGGAGGTGCAGATCGTAAGTTCCTAATAGCTAACGATCTGTCATCTCCCCCTACAGTTAGAACACCCAGTCAGGGAACACAGTTAACCCCTTGATCGCCCCCTAGTGTTAACCCCTTCCCTGCCAGTGACATTTATACAGTAATCAGTGCATTTTTATAGCACTGATCGCAATATAATTGTCAATCGTCCCAAAAATGTGTCAAAAGTGTCCAATGTGTCCGCCATAATGTTGCAGTCACGATAAAAATTGCAGATCACCACCACTACTAGTTAAAAAAATAATAAAAATGCTATAAACCTATCCCCTATTTTGTAGACGCTATGACTTTTGCGCAAACCAAAAAAAAATACGCTTATTGTTATTTTTATTACTAAAAATATGTAGAAGAGTACATATCGGCCTAAACTGAGAAAAAAATTTGCTTTTTTAAAAAAAAATTGGGGATATTTATTACAGCAAAAAGTACAAAATATTGTGCTTTTTTTCAAAATTGTCACTCTTTTTTGTTTATAGGGCAAAAAATAAAAACCGCAGAGATGATCAAATACCACCAAAAGAAAGCTCTATTTGTGGGAAAAAAGGACATCAATTTTGTTTGGGTACAGCATCGCACGACTGCGCAATTGTCAGTTAAAGCGACACAGTGCCGAATCACAAAAAAATGCTCTGGTCATTGAGCAGCCAAATCTTCCAGGGCTGAAGTGGTTAAACATAACTGCGCAGACCAATTTAACCACTTTTTAACTTCAGAAGATTTATCCCCTTTCATGACCAGGCATATTTTTGCGATACAGCACTGTGTTACTTTAACTGACAATAAAATGTATGTCCTTTTTTTCCCTCAAATAGAGCTTTCTTTTGATAGTTTTTGATCACCTCTGTGTTTTTTATTTTGTGTGCTATAAACAAAAAAAGGCCAACAATTTAAAAATATATATGAAAAATGTATATATGTGGCACTCACTAACCCTATCAGAAACCTTCAGTAATCATAAAACTGCAATAAATATATCACAAAGCACAGTGAAAAAGTATTAAAAAGCAATAAAGATCATCAAGGGTGTAATAAAGTGCACTAAAATGTAGAAATCCTGACGCACAATGTGAGGTGAAAAAAACTACTCATCGAGTGTAATATTGATTTCCAAATTGCATAACAGTAAGAGATATAGCTGATAAAGTGCAAAGAATAATATAAAGTGACAATGTGCAAAAAGAGAAAATGTGACCCACTAACACACTAATGTGTGTAATGGGTATCCCAAACAAACAATGGTGATCATAAAATAATATAATAATATTAATAATGAATTATCCAATAATTAGTGCAAGTCCCAAAGGTGATAATAATGTAACTCCCAATAGCAGCAAAATCCGATCTTCTAGAAATTATGGCAGATAGAAGTGGAAGTGCAACAGGCAGTCTCTGTGATGAAATGTGTCCCGGATAGAAAGAAAAAGTCAAATAAATACTCCAGAGTGTGACGTCTGTTCCCCCCAGCCTCTCACCTGCAGTAGCGGCCCGAATGAGCCGAATCAAGCATGAGCCAATGGGTGAGGCAATCCACAGAGTATCCGGTGGTAGTTGCAGTGCACAGGGACACTCGATCTATAGTTCCCAATTAGACTCTTCCACTAAACCCTAATGTGAGAAAGGCCAAGATCATGTGGAAATATTTAATAACAATTGCATAAGACAGGTGACATTACCTGTGCTTCATTCCATAAGTTAATGGTTAAATAGATAGTTATACCCATGTTTCAAATCAATTTTAGACAAAAAAGCAACCCCATTATTTGCCAGCTCATTAAAAAGCATTAAAGTATAATACAGAGATCTAATGCTTTTAACGCTGGTGGTCCCCTTCCTTTAAAAGACCTTTCAGGTTTGAAGGAGCAAAGTACTCCACATCTTTACAGTAAAGGTTTAAGTATAAAGTAATATAATTGAGATTTTTTTTATTATTTGCTTAATAGAATCCTTCTTGCCACGTTACCTTCTCTAATCAGATCATACATTAAAAGTGATGAGATGTGGTTACACTGAAAACAAAAAAATCTGTGGCAATCTGGATGTACCTGCTTGGAGATAGGGAGCAGAGATTTGTATCAACTTGGTGGTAGGACTACTATGGAAATACCAAATCATATACATGAGAATGGTGATCTGGTTATATAAGGGTGAGGATTTCCAGGTCATTTTTTTTCTGCTAAGAAAATGTTAACATTTAAAATGTTTGAAGTAACACACTGGCATTGTAAAATAATACATACATAAATCTTAAAAGAAAAGTAAAGAAAAGTAAAGTAAAAAATACTATTTTAGTTATCAGTGAATCAAGAAGTCTAAACTTGAATTGAATTGTGAGAGTAGATTGCCAGTGGACTATAATTGTATTCCCTGATCTCTATGTATTGTCTGAAAGCTTGCAAACCTTAAAAAACAATAAGGGACCACTTTCCTGATGCATATGAAACATTAATGCATATTTATGAGAATGATTCAACCCACCTTCAAGACATAATGACGTTAACAGACACATTTTAAATCTGTTGTTATCTTGAGTCATTGAACATGATTCAGCATGATATGAGAACACTATTAGAAGCAGTTTGATAATGGCTCTGTACATAAATATTAAACTCTGGCTGGCATGAAATTTCTCATCCAGGATTGAATTAATATCAGAATAGCTAAACCCATTCCTTATGTGAATGGTTTGAGGACATCTAACACAGGGAGGGCATTACGTTTCTTAGCTGAGAAAGAGGGACACCCCTAATTATGCAGACAATAAAGAATCAATGCACAAAAATGATTTGTCAAAACATTAAGCACCTTTACAACTAGGTTTAGTGTAGTATACCAATTTTGGTAATTACATTTTACATAATTTACAGAAATAGATACATAAGACCAAAAAGAGGGACAACTGAGGCATTTGCCTCCATGAGAAAAATAAAGGACAGTTGGTGGGTTTGGATTAAAGAACCCTATAAAAATGATGCTACGAAACAAATCATATACAGTTATGTATCTGCTTGGAATTTACAGTATAGTTAAATATAGTCACTCAGATCCTAGGTGATCTAATGGAGTCATTTGAGCTTTTAGTGTTCTACAGGAAACAAAGGTAACTTGATCTGGTTTTGGGTGATCAATATATATGATGTCCTATTATAACGGAACATAATTTCATATACACAATTCCTTGAATTTACAATACTCCAAGAAATAATGATTTTTTTTTTGTTTAAAAGATATATAATAATGTTAACCACTTGAGTACCAGCCTGTATACCAGTATAATATATATCCATTCTATATATCCGTTTCCAGGCCATTTTTCAGTTTTCAGTATTGCGTTAGCTGGACTGACAACTACTGCAATAGGGTACCCAAAGCATTCTGTATCATTTTGTGAGACAGATAGAGCTTTCTTTTGGTGGTATTTGATAACCACTTGGTTATGGGTAAATAAAAAAAGACCAAAATGTAGGATAAAGCACAGTTTATCTTGCATTCTGTTGTACTGCTGAATAAATAAAAATGCCAGTACAGTCTGAATACTCCCAATATGACCACTTTTTAGAAAATAGACACCCCAATATAATTTTTTGCCATGATTTTTTGTAAATTAATAAACATGCTGGTATTGAGGATGTACAAGGAAGGAGGGGGAGGTGAACATGTTAAAAATTATCTCACTATCTTACCACCCACCCTGAATCTGCTGATCTGCTGTTTTTTTTTTTTGTTTGTTTTTTTTTTTTTTTTTACAAAATGGCAGTAAGGAAGTGGTTATTAGGTTAATTGAATTCTAGCGACTGTGTTGCTAAATAATACATTCAAAACCAGCCTGTAGAAAACGTTTAATAATACTTGCCCCTCCATTGGTGACTCCACTGTTTGCTGTGTTCTGCCAAAGATTCATTAGCATCTGACGCTTCTGGCTGTCTCTACACTGTATGCTGTGGTCCAGACAACAACCACTATGCCACTACTGTGTCCTTAAAGCTGAGCTACTAATGCAGGGGCCAGTGGGTAGTAACCACAGCTTGCAGCAGGTAAATGTAGGCATCCAACACACCAAGAGTTTTCTGATGCAGAACATTTTTTGGTGAGTGTAGATCTGCAAAAAAAGTGAAATTGGAGTCACCAGTGCTGAGACTGGTAACTATAATTTTCTTTTACAGTCTGACTTTCATTTTTAGCAATAAATTCACTTTAAAATGAAGTGGATACATACAATATGCTCTAATTGTGTGTTTAGGGGTTTTGTTTTTTTCTGCTGTGTAGCCTCCCTGATGGTATTCCCGAGTGTGGCTCAGGGTTAAATTTCAGCACCATTAGCGGTAACCCCGAGCCACACTCGGGATTGCATTGCAGGATCCTGGTGCAGTATACTTACCTTGTCCCCAGGATCCTGCAATGTCCCCCCGCGGTGTCTGCGAGCTCTGTCCTCCTCCGAAGCCTCTCTGTGCCAGGCTCTGTTCCCTGCGAGTGTCGCAACGCATGGGGGCGGAGCCTGGCGGCAAATTCAGAAAAATGTAAAAATCATAACACATACAGTACTGCAATCTTACAGATTACAGTACTGTATGAAATCATTTCACATCCCTTTTGTCCCCAGTGCTTTTTCCAATGCCCTGCATGCAGTTTTATATTATATATACTGTTCTTTCTGCCTGTAAACTTGCGATTGTCCATAGCAACCAAAAAGTGTCCCTTTACGTCATAAGTGGTTTTAGACCATATATAAAACAGCGATAGTAAATTAGAACACTTGCAGAATTGAGCGATAGTGAATTGTGGGGAAATTTATTTTATTATTATTATATTATTATTTTTTTTAATTATTTATATTTATTTATTATATTATAATTTATGATTTTGTGTTTCAAACTTCATCATACCCCGGATATCTACTAGACTCTTGGTGGACAGATTTAAGTGTGTTATTGTTAAGAATTACAGGCCTACAATATAAAACGCCAAATTTCCATGCAAAATAATTGTACCGCTTTCAGCACCTAAAATCCAAAATAATCATACCGCCAGGGAGGTTAAAAGAAAAAAGTTGTTTAACTAAGCTCTGATGGCCCATGTTTTAGGGCCTATATAGCTAAACCTGTTCACTGGTCAGTGTCCTGTTTCAATTAGAGCTTCATTGCAGAAGTGTTTTGCTTCAAGACATAGTTATTTGTTTAAATCAAGACAACTGTTTTTCAAAAACAGTTTTCATTTCCATTGGCAGATATGATTTACCAAGGTCATCATATCCAAACAGGGATAAGCTATGTGAAATCATGATCTAGGATTGATAAGGTGTAGTCTGGTTTGTGCAGCACCACTTTGAAAGTCATTCAATCTTTGGCCTATATTTATTGAAATAACAGGTTTGAGCTTTTGGCCTAATAAAGAGAGTTATGCTTGAAACTGTGGACACAACTATTTACATACATGCTAACGATTTTATTAACCTCAAAGTGGTGCAAAAATATATGTGTGTCATTTTTCTGTTTTGGTCTGGTCCTCATTGATGAGCATGACCAGATGCCACTCACGGAAAAATGTTTTGCAATAGATAGATAGAAAGATAGTTAATAGATGATCTATTACATAAATATTGCTGACTGGAATTAATTCACTCACAAAAGCACAGTTTCTGTGCTTGCTAGTTTGGAAGAATGCAGCACTACATCTTTTTTTCAGATAGCATATCTGTTCCTATGAGTTTGGAGACCCTGGCTCCATGCAAACTGGCTAGATTTGCTGAGAGTTTTTACACTCAAAAATCAAAACCATGACAGTTCATGTAGAGTTTGATAAGACTGTGAGGTATACCTGTGCTGCCATATATACTCTTTGACTTTATATACACAAACAATACACAATTTGGTAATACCTACCTTCAAAAGTCATATGAAAACATAAACTGAAAAATGTATTTCCTTAATGCAGGTAATATGTTCTGAATATAAGTTAAAAAATAAATAAATTTAGAAAATTTGAGGATTTAAAATTAATAAGAAAAAAAATCAAAAGCAATGTAAAAAGCACACGTAAATAATAATAATTAAAAAAAACAAGTAAAAAAGAAAACAGAAAGATTTCTTTTTTTTTGCAAATATTCTGAATATTCAGTTAGAGCACAGCTCCAGTTTGAGGCCCTCTTCACATTCTCATTTCCACCCACTCCACCTTTAGGCTGGGTTAACACTATTGCGAATAGGATGCTGGTTTCCCTGCATCCAGTTCATAAAGCAGGAGATTGTGACCGGCTCTCTATGGAGCCGATTCACACATCTCCACAGTGGCTCTGGTGAAAATTACACAGGAGCCCTATGTGTCTTTTGGTTTGTTTCAGGTCCGAATTCAGCCCAAAATTCAGGTTGAAATTGTATCTGAAATGGTGAATGGAGATACACTGAGCTTCTACTGTAAGCCACTGCGATCTCTAGTGTGAACCCAGCCTAAAAGAGGGTAATTATCATTTATTCATTAGGCTCAAGAGAAAGGCATTATGTTTTGTAACTACAAAATTGCTAATACATATGTTAATATAAAAACAAAATGTCTTTGCCTCACCTATTAATACTATAAGATATATTGAAAGAAAGAAAATCAGTAGTATAATTTATTAAGGCACAGACAGCAATAACAAAAAAAAACCTTTCCAACACTATCCAAAACTAAAAGAACATTTTGGCTGGAGTTGGGCTTTAAATAAATACTTGCCATTTTTCAATAGAGAGTTTTATGCCTAAATTTTAGTGCTTAAATGAAGAATAAATGAAGAATAATGAAGAAAAAAATAGTCTGACAACCTACAACAATTGTTTTTTTTTAATTGATAATGAATAAAAGACTGACAGGGCCACTGTTTTGATTATTTTATGTAAACTGTACACATTCAGATGAATTGCCCACTTTGTCTTATTATTTCTGCTTTTCACACTAGCCGATTTCTGTTAGATTGTAATTGTCCTATGTGCTAAACATGTTGAACAAGTGTTTGTAGTGATTACTCTTCTTGAAAACAATTATCTGTGGCAAATGATTTTCCAGCAAAATCATTTTGACCAATATGTTCCATTTTATCTGTTGTCATTGATTGTTTATGTACCTAGCATGAAGCAATGTGATTTGTGTTCATTGACTATCCTTATGAATATTCAAAGAATATTTGACCAATCTTCATTGATTGTTACCAAAACGGACCTAGCTGTGGCCAGCCTTAACCCTGCTCTCCCATTATTAAAATCTTACAGTTTCCTGAGCTGAGCATCTTCTCCCTGCTTCTCATACTGTTCTGAGCATTAGAAATTAGCTGATAAATTTGAGAGAAATTTTCTGACATAAAATAGGAGTTGATGGCTACACTTCAGAATTCTGTACTTCTGTACATTATGTACTGAATATGTTGTTCATGAAAGCAGGAGCACAGAGCTAATTCATATGTCTCTTTTATCCCCTTCCACCAAATATGTTTTGTGGGGTTCTGCATTAGATGATTTTAATTGATGACACATGGGGGTGATTTACCGAAGGCAAATAGACTGTTCACTTTGCAAGAAAAATTTCACTTGGCTTAGATAATGTGATGAAAATGTAATTTGCAAAGAATACCAAATCACATGCAAGGAAAATAAAAGCAAACAGTAATTTTGTTTGACGTATTTAGATGATGGAAGTCAGCAGAGCTTCACCTCTTTCACTATCCTAAAGGAAATATCAAAGATTCTCTTGCAAATTTAACAATTTGTGTGTCTTTAGTAAATTAGTTATTCTATGGGGTGTTTTCAGATCACACAATTAGTTATTCTGTGTCAACATTATCAGATAGCCAGATTAATTAGAAAGATTGTGTTTTTCAATATACTCTATTTCCTGGTTCATGGAAACGTTCATTTTTCTGTTTGTTTTTTAGGAAAAAGAAGATGATAAATCAGACACCTCAAATTCGCAACAACAGAAAAGCCCACAAGGCCTAAGTGATACAGGGTATTCATCAGATGGCATATCTGGTTCACTTGGAGAAATACCAAGTCTAATTCCAAGTGATGAAAAAGATTTGAATAAGGAGCAAACTAAAAAGGAGACATTTTCACAGGAGTTTAGCCCCTCAAGTCCATCAGATTTAGCCAAGTTAGAAAGCACAGTTTTATCAATTTTAGAGGCTCAAACAAGTGTTCTCACTGATGAGAAAAATAAAAAAGGCATTGATTTATATGGAAAAAATACTAGACAGACCTATGGCAGACCTAAAACTAGGATATTACCAATTACTCCAGAATCCTACAGCTCAGAAGATGAAGAACTTGAAGAGATTCAGGAAGAAGATGAGGCAACATTCAAAGACAGCAGTAAAAGAAATGTGGTTTCAAGGAAGGTTCAAAAAGATGGTGTAGGTTCAGAGAAAGATCCTGCTACCCATAGACGACATGATTCCCTAGATGACAGCAGTGAAAGTGAAAATTCACCTGTTCCACAAAGAAAAAGAAGAACTAGCAATGGATCATCAAGTAGTGATGATTTTAAACATGATGACAGTCAAGGATCTGGAGATGATGAAGACTTTATTCGTAAGCAAATAATTGAAATGAGTGCTGATGAGGATGCATCTGGATCTGAGGATGATGAGTTTATAAGAACAAAACTGAAAGAAATAAGCGTTAATGAAAATCAGAAAAAAGAAAATAAAGCAAAAACAATAACTACAAAGTCGAAACGGTTAACAAAGAAAGTTAGTACAGGTTATGATGAGGATGGAGTACGCCGTCATTCATGGCATGATGATGATGATGAAGAGGATGAAGATGAGGAAACATATGATGAGAGCCCAGAGCCAAAATTTAGAGAAACTAAGAGTCAAGAAAGTGAAGAAATTTCAGTTAGTGGCGGTGGAGGCCTTCGTAGATTTAAAACTATTGAACTAAATAGCACAATTTCTAATACTTACTCTGAAGACTCTACTAAACAGTCTACTAGACTGTATTATGATGAAGAGCCAGAACTGGAAATGGAAAGTTTAACAGATTCTCCAGAGGATAGGTCACGTGAAGAAAGATCTTCAAGTCTCCATGCTTCAAGTTTCACCCCAGGCACATCTCCTACATCAGTGTCATCACTGGATGAGGACAGTGATAGTAGTCCAAGTCATAAGAAAATGTCAGGAGAAAGCAAACAGCACAGAAAAGCTAGACATAGATCCCATGGGCCTGTTCTTCCAACTATTGAAGACTCTTCAGAAGAGGAAGAATTAAGAGAAGAGGAAGAACTTTTAAAAGAGCAAGAAAAGCAAAGGGAAATAGAACAACAGCAGAGGAAAAGCTCTAGTAAAAAATCCAAAAAAGACAAGGATGAATTAAGGGCACAGCGTAGAAGAGAGAGACCAAAAACACCACCAAGTAATCTTTCCCCTATTGAAGATGCCTCTCCAACTGAAGAATTACGTCAAGCAGCTGAGATGGAAGAACTCCATAGGTCATCATGCTCTGAGTATTCCCCTAGTATTGAATCTGAGCCAGAGGGTTTTGAAATAAGTCCAGAAAAAATAATAGAAGTTCAGAAAGTATACAAGTTGCCTACTTCAGTATCATTATATTCTCCTACAGATGTAACAACTGTTGCTAGATCAGATAGCAAAAATGGTCAGCAAATTTTAAAAAGTGCTGAGGAAGCATATGAAGACATTTTGTATAAAGCTAAACTGTACCAGAGTGAAAAGGAAACAGAGGAAGTCTTTGAGAAAGAACCTTTATATGGGGGCATGTTGATTGAAGATTATATCTATGAGTCGTTAGTCGAAGAAAATTATGATGAGAGCTTAGATTCCAATGTATTATGTTCTCAGAATCAGGAATATAGAGTAAAAGAACTGAAAAATGGTTCTGTAGGTGACATTTGCAGAAATGTTGTTCAGACTGTTGCAAATGTACAAGATGAATGTTTTACAACAGAAACATTTCATACTATTGTGCCTCAAGAAGATATAGTTTCAAGTTCCTACATTGTTCCAGAAAGTCATGAGATTATTAATTTGGATAACACTGATGAAAGAGCACCCAATGATGCCATTTCAGGTTTATATGACCTTATTGGTTGCCAAAATGCACAGCTAACACCAGGATCTAGTCCAACACAGCCTAGAAATGACTTTAATGGTAAAGTTGATGTAGTATCTTCTGTTACAATAGATATAGATAAAACAGAAACTGTTCCTTCTTCTGTCTCAGTTGAATCTACCTCCCTTAATGCAATCTCTATTCCAGATGTTAAAATAACACAGCATTTTACAGTAGAACGTGAGGATGATATGATCATTAACTATGCTATGGAAAAAGCTTCTGAAAATGTTGCTTCAGAAAGTACTGAAATATTTGTGAATGGCCAAATTGATTCCAGTGAAAGTGTGTCATCTAATGCCAGCCTTCAAACTAAGACAATACCTGACTCAGAAATTGAGTCTTCAGTTACTCAGACTGAAATACCATCTCAAGACATTGAAAAATCTATTTTAGATCATATTATTATTTCAGTACCTGATATTTCTCAGCTAAAAGATGTCATAACTGAGCAAATCTCCCTGAATGATGTACAGAGTAGCTCTGAAATTGGAAAAACAGATTTGGACAAATGTGTAGCAACAAGCAAAATATATGCAAAGAACAGTGCAGTTACTCACACCACCTTGGTAAAAAAAGATATTCAAATAACTACTGAATATGCAGTGTCAACCAAGCACACAGTGACTTCCACAGCAGTTACAGATACAATAACCACAGCACCCAAACTACCAACAGTTCCCTCTGTCACATCAAAAGTAATGTCTTTATTTAGGAGCACCCCTACAGATTCTCCTACTCCTTCTCAGCCTCCTCCTCCACCACCACCATTACCTCCAGCAACTCAACCTAAGCCAGCGGTGTATTCAAAAAAGAGGCCTGCACCTAAAATTCCATCTACAGCAGCAACAACTAAGACGTCTACAAGTGTGTCTAGCACAGAGCTAGCAAGCAGTTCCACTTATTTGGCCAAATCTCATGCTGCACCCCCACCAGTTCCTCCAAAGCCATCTTCAATTCCAGCTGGGTTAGTCTTCAGTCATAGGCCAGTGGAAGCATCTAAGCCTCAAAAAGTAACAAAACCTGTGCATTCTGAACCCCACATTCCTATGCAAAACAAAGCAGAAGCACAACAAAAAACATCAGCACTTTCTTCTGCCACACCTTTTACTTTAAACTTGGCTGCAACCACAGATTATGTGTTGCCATCACCTACATCTCCTCTTTCTCCTCATTCTAATAAATCCTCACCAAGATTAACAAAACCCTCACAGGAAACCTATGTGGTTATAACATTGCCGTCTGAACCTGGTACCCCAACTGACAGTTATATCACTCAAACAACAACATGCTGGCCTCTGCAAGCATTGGTAAATGAAAAAATTCCACAGTCTACAGAAACTGTGTTCTCTACTATACCTTTTACTAGAAGTGAGATGGTACCAGTGTCTCAACAATCCAATATAATAAAAATAAAAGAAATGAGCAAATCTGCTGCCTCTTTACCTCAAAGCACACTGTCTGAATTCCCTAGCATTCCAGGAACTATTTATACTGAAAAAACAATGATAGAGGAGAGTCAGTTAATCCATAGTAAAAAAGTTAATGAATCTAGTGATGTAATGGATTTACGCACCTTGACCAAGGTAGATTACAAAAGCACAGATGTTGAGACTGATAGCTGCATGGATCTCTCTTCTGCAACACTAGATGGAAAGCGCCAATCTGCAGCCCATGGGGCTCTCAGTCGGCCAATGAGTGCTGTCCTGCCTGCTATTGTAAACCTTAGTACTGCATCACCTGTTGTTTCTTCTGTTATACTGGTTACCGAATCTGTTACTGTGATGACATCTGCAACAACTGTAAGTTACACATCAAGTTTAGATAGCCTTGTTGATCTAGGGAATTCAATGAAAGAACCTTTACAACTGACAACTGCTAGACAATTTGAAGCAGAATATGTAGGATTTCCTGTGGAAGCAGAAGTGCCAATTAACTTATCCATGGGGGTTCCAGCACATTCAGTGACAAAACCATTCTCAGTTTCCTCAGGTAGTGTAACAGATGGCTGTAATGATATATCCACATCTCAAGAATCAGTGGATAGTGGTGTAGTTGATCTTAGCACAACAAAATCCCTTAGAACAATGGTAACTGTGGATGATACAACTTCAGCAGTTGTAACTGAAATAGTTGAGGATGATGATAAACCTGTGGACTTAACTGCAGGCAGAAGAGCAGTCTGTTGTGATGTTGTGTATAACTTACCTTTTGGAAGAAGTTGCATATCTCAACAACCATCCACAACTTTACCTGAAGACCGTTTTGGCTACAGAGATGACCATTATCAATATGATCGTTCTGGGGTTTCAGGATTTAGGGGCATTGGGGGCATGAAACCTTCTATGTCTGACACAAATTTAGCTGAAGCTGGACTCTTTTTGTACAAAAGCAAAAATACCTTTGATTATCCTGTTGGAATAGCTGATGTTGCTGTAGACCTTACATCTGGGAAAGTGACTTCAGGTCAGTATGATGTGCCAGCAAATCTTTCCTTAAAATGTGATTATGGTGTTCCCCATCTCATGTCCGGATAGCAATTTTATTTTATTTTTTTTGTCTTTTTTTTGCAACATTGTGGCAAAGTATTTTTGAGTACTGGTGTATTTTATTTTCCATTTTATGTATATGTTTTGCTCACAGGCTCATGCATGTGCCTGCATGTTCCAAATATGATTTTGCTTCTTGTCCAAGTAAATCATTATCCTTGGAGATTTGCATGCAATTTTTCAATTTATTTCATCAAGACTGGATGGCTTTCCGAACCACTAGACATGAATGTTTATAGCAAATGGACTGTAACTATACCCTGTAATTTCAGGTGAGGCTTTGGAATACCAAACCAAGACTTCAGGGGCATATCCAGAGACAAGACAAGTTATTTCTGGCCTTGGAATAAGTGCACCCCAGTATTCACAGGCACGAATGTCTCCTTCTATAGTTTCACCATATGGTATGGGAAGTGTTTTAAGGTCTTCTAATGGAGTTGTCTATTCATCAGTTGCCAGTCCAGTCCCCTCAACATATGCCATTACCACACAACCTGGTTCTATTTTCAGTACAACAGAAAACGACTTATCCAGCTTAATTACCAATGATGCAATAACTTCAAGCTTGAACCAGACTCAGCCACTGCCCAGGACGTACAGTATTTTTACTTCAGCAACTGGAGATGGGACTGATGTAATGTCAGTGGTTGAAACTAGTTTACAAACATTTCCTGTTGAGGTTGCAGCAAGCACACAAGCTGATCTCGTCTCACTTTTGACATCAGAGTCTGAAACTGAAACCTACTCTGAATTGACTGAAGATGAGTCATCTTTTATAATATCATCTGAGGATGGCAAACAACAGAACCTTCACTTGCAGCGTGAGCTCTTGGAGCTGGAGAAACTAAAACAGCAAAGACTAGCTGAGGAATTGGAATGGGAACGTCAGGAAATACAAAGGTTCAGAGAACAAGAAACTTTGATGGTGCAGCAAAAACTTGAGGAACTACAGTCCATGAAGCAACACCTATTATATCAACAGGAGGAGGAAAGGCAGGCTCAATTTATGATGAGACAAGAAACACTGGCTCAGCAACAGCTACATCTTGAACAGATTCAGCAACTTCAGCAGCAACTTCACCAGCAGTTAGAGGAGCAAAAATTGCGCCAGTTGTACCAGTTCAACTATGACCCTGATAGTGCTCTTCCTCAAACAACTTCTGAGCAAGTTATTTTAGAAGGCCAGTATACAGCATCAGATGGTGGACAGTTCTGGAATGTTGATCATGTAGTAACTACATCAGCAGCAGGTTCAGGTATTGAGGTTGCTCCAAGTGAAGCATGGTATACTGTACAATCAGATGGTGTTACACAGTATTTTCAAAGGCCAAGTATATTTAGCTCTGTTTCAGAAATGTCTTTAAAAGATGTGGAGATTAATGAGGAAAGGCAGCTAAAAAAGAGAAGTTCAATGCCAAGGCTGAGTGGTATGTATGATGAATTAGATGGTGCTATACAGGAAGAACCCAGATCTTACAAACTGATTGTAGATAGTGGAGTACAAACTGATGATGAGGATGCAGCTGAAAACAGATATACAGGAAGAAGAAGAAGGTCCAAAAAGGGAGTTGATACAAGTGTTCAAACTGATGATGAGGATCAAGATGATTGGGAGATACCTGCAAGACAGAGAAGAAAATCGCGTGCTGGAAAATATCCTGATGGAACCCCTGATGGTGATAAATCTAGATCATTTTCCAAAGTATCTAGCATTGCTATACAAACAGTTTCTGAGACTTCAGTACAAACAGAGCCACTGGGAACAATAAGAACACCTTCTATAAGAGCAAAGGTTGATTCAAAAGTTGAAATAGTTAAACATATTTCTGCTCCAGAAAAGAGTTACAAAGGAGAAAGTCTGGGTTGCCAAACTGAAACAGATTCAGATGGACAAAGTACCCAGTATATGACCGATGTATCACAAAGAGATAAAAGACGTCCAACTCCATTAGAAATAGGCTACTCTTCACATCTTAGGGCTGATTCTTCTCTGCAGGTCACACCTTCCCCTCCAAAATCTCCCAAAGTTCTTTATTCACCAATTTCACCTGTTTCACCTAACAAGGCTCTAGAATCTGCCTTTGTTCCATATTCTAAGACAATAGCTGATGACATCGGCACTCACAAGCCACATACCGATAATGTACAGATTCCACCACCAAGTCCAAAAAGCGCAAAGGTTATGCAGCGCTCCTTATCGGACCCTAAGCCTCTAAGCCCAACTGCAGAAGACATTACTAGAACACAGTTCCAGTATTCAGATGGATATACAGTAAGAGTTTATTTCTTTTTCTAAATATGTATTACATTAAACATATTTTTTTTTCCATGCCAATAGCTGTAGTTGATATTAAATCAGTCACTGGTCAGCTCAGCTGTACAGTTAGAATCACCCATTTACTGCAATATCTCTTAAAGTTCAAATATACCTTTTCAGAGTATAAAAAAAATGTACAAATAAAATACGTAAAAGATTTCAATGCATTTCAGTGTTTACTAAGCTGATTAATATTTTCAACCATGCTAATGTTAACATATTTTTAGCTTAGTGAGTTGAGGTATTTAAGGCTCTTGTTATGTTCCAATACATTTTTGTAATACGTGTAATTATGTACAGTCATATGCAAAAGTTTAGGAACCCCTGACAATTTCCATGATTGTCATCTATAAATATTTGGGTGTTTGGATCAGCAATTTAATTTTGATCTATCAAATAACTGAAGGACACAGTAATATTTCAGTAGTGAAATGAGGTTTATTGGATCAACAGATATGCAATATGCATCAAAACGAAATTAGACAGGTGCATACATTTGGGCACCCTTGTCATTTTGTTGATTTGAATACCTGTAACTACTCGGCACTGATTAATTGGAACACACAATTGGTTCGGTGAGCTCATTAAGCCTTGTACTTCATAGACAGGTGCATCCAATCATGAGAAAAGGTATTAAGGTGGCCAATTGCAAGTTGTTGTTCTCTTTGACTGTCCTCTGAAGAGTGGCTACATGGGGGCCTCAAAACAACTTTCAAATGACCTGAAAACAAAGATTGTTCTATATTATGGTTTAGGGGAAGGCTACAAAAAGTTATGGCAGATATATAAGCTGTCAGTGTCCACTGTGAGGAACATAGTGAGGAAATGGAAGACTACAGGCACTGTTCTTGTTAAGGCCAGAAGTGGCAGGCCACATAAAATATTGGAGAGGCAAAGCCGAAGGATGGTGAGAACAGTCAAAAACAGCCCACGGACCACCTCCAAAGACCTACAACATCAACTTGCTGCAGATGGTGTCAATGTGCATCCTTCAACAATTCAGCGCACTTTGCACAGGGAGAAGCTGTATGGGAGAGTGATGCAAAAGAAGCCTTTTCTGCACACACGCACACGCCACAAACGGAGTCACTTGAGGTATGCAAACGTACATTTGGACAAGCCAGCTTCATTTTGGAATGAGGTGCTGTGGACTGATGAAACAAAGATTTTAGTTATTTGGTCATAACAAGGGGCGTTATGCATGGTGGCAAAAGAACACAGCATTCCAAGAAAAACGCTTGCTACCCACAGTAAAATTTGGTGGAGGTTCCATCATGCTGTGGGGCTGTGTGGCCAGTGCCGGTGCTGGTAATCTGGTTAAAGTTGAAGGTCGCATGGATTCCACTCAATATCAGCAGATTCTTGAGAATAATGTTGAGGAATCAGTCACAAAGTTGAAGTTATGCTGGGGCTGGATATTTCACCAAGACGACCCAAAACACTGCTCAAAATCTACTCGGGCATTTATGCAGAGGAACAAGTACAATGTTCTGGAATGGCCATCCCAGTCCCCAGACCTGAATATCATTGAACATCTGTGGGGTGATTTGAAGCGGGCTGTCCATGCTCGGCAACCACCAAACCTAACTGAACTGGAGATGTTTTGTAAGGAGGAATGGTCCAAAATACATTCATCCAGAATCCAGGCACTCATTACAGGCTATAGGAAGTGTCTAGAGGCTGTTATTTCTGCTAAAGGAGGCTCTACTAAATATTGATGTGATTTTTCTGTCGGGGTGCCCAAATTTATGCACCTGTCTAATTTCATTTTGATGCATATTGCACATTATCTGTTAATTCACTAAACCTCATTTCACTACTGAAATATTACTGTGTCCTTCAGTAATTTGATAGATCAAAATGAAATTGCTGATCCAAACACACAAATATTTATAAATGACGATCGTGGAAATTGTCAGGGGTTCCTAAACTTTTGCATATGACTGTATATTTAGTCAACATGTTTTTTGTTCTCATTTTTAGCATTCCTTACTCTACTACTACTACTTAATTAGTGTGCTCTAGTTTTCAATATACATGGCTCTCAATCTCTGGTACCTCTGTAATATGGGTAAAATTTCCCATGGGATGTAGTGGTACCCTCTTTAGTAGCATTAGAATTTCATTCTGTAGCTCCCCTATTGAAGTTGAATGACAATAATAATTCCTGTATAACACCTAATGATCTTTTTGTGGATGAAATTTCTTGCCAGTGTTATGTGACTTAAAGTGTTTATATATATAACAAACATACCTATACTTACCTACTCTGTGCAATGGTTTTGCACAGAGCAACCCCAATCCTTTTCTTCTGGGATCCCTGCTGGCACTCCAAGCCCCTTCTCTTCATCAGGTGCCCCCATGAAAAACCACTTTCCATAGGGGCACAAGTGCAGGCTCGCACCCGAGTCCCGCTGCTGCGTCCATTGACACAGACAATGGGACTCATCCCCGCCCCCGTGTCACAGCTTTTAATTGACAGCAGCGGGAGCCATTGAGAGCTTTATGCACTCTCTATTATAGTTGAGCCCCTAAGCCACCATACCACCTTGAAACTCTGAAGCAATCCTTGCTCCTATTCTGCAACTGTTAAAATAAAAAAAAATACAGCTGAACAGGATCAATTGACCTGAAGATTGTATGACAATTTTACAATTTTTAAATTAAATTTAGAATTAATTTTGAATTTTTTACAGTATACTCCTCACATAATGTTCTCCAGATGTACTGCAGCCTTTATAACCACTCAAACTGCCTATGGAGTTTAATTGTCTCTTATAGTGAAGCAAATAATGCATCTTCTGTACAGAGCTGAATAATACTGAAAAGTCATCTTAAATTATTCCGCTTAAATTTGTTTCCTAATTACTGTTCAGTAAGTAAAAACTATCCAATTTAAAATGACAGTTTAACATTTAAAAAATCAGCTTGACTCATATCTGTTGCCTAGAGAATTGAAATAAGAGAGTTCAGAGGTTGAAACTACCAATGGAAACAAAAACTTAACCTCCCCTTCTAATTTACCACTTGCGCAGCCCACTGCACACATTCATACAAAATAAAGAATTTTTCTTTACCATCCTTTATTTGCTTCTTAACTTTCATTTATGCTCATAGGGTTTACTGAATAAGATGGAAATATAACAGGGTGTCCTGCTTGGATTTTGTCCCAGGAACATAATCCCTACCAGTGTCCAGTTGTCATTTTGTCCATATTGATAAGGGCTCAAACACACAAACATTAATTTATCACAGTCATAAATCACTGTAACATGCTAAGTTGTCTTTAAAGCCAGGGGCCTTAACAGAATTAGATCTGTTGGCCATGTTCACTAAAAAAAAATAAAATGTTTTGTGCTCTGCACAACAGCTTTGCCTATGGCCACATCACCCTGAACGTGTCCAATCTTGTCCGATCTCAGAGGCTAAGCAGGGTCGAGCCTGGTTAGTACTTGGATGGGAATACCAGGTGCTGTAGGCTTATGATGTGGAACTCACTTCCACAATCTGTGGTGTCAGCAGAAAGTATTGATAGTTTTAAAAGCCTCTTGGATGTGCATCTTAATGAACACAATATACAGGGATATGAGCAATGATTATCTACACGAACACACACCCACACAAGTTGAACTGTTGTCTTTATTCAACCTTACCAACTATGTAACTGCACATCTCTCCCACTGCCCTGTTCTGGCAGCAGGAGAGGAGGGAAACACACTGTACCCCTGGGTTTGGGAAGCATGTGACTCACTCCGCTTCCTCCCAAGTGACTGTGATGGTGCATGGTGTTTGGCAGTTGTAGCACCCAGCACCCAGTCTTTAAAGCCAGGGGCCATAACAGAGTTAGATCTGTTGGCCATGTTCACTTAGAAAAATTAAAATGATTTGTGCTCTGCACAACAGCTTTGCCTATGGCCACATCACCCTGAACGTGTCCGATCTTGTCTGATCTCAGAGGCTAAGCAGAGTTGGGCCTGGTTAGTACTTGGATGGGAATACCAGGTGCTGTAGGCTTATGATGTGGAACTCACTTCCACAATCTGTGGTGTCAGCAGAAAGTATTGATAGTTTTAAAAGCCTCTTGGATGTGCAACTTAATGAACACAATATACAGAGATATGAGCAATGATTATCTACACGAACACACACCCACACAAGTTGAACTGTTGTCTTTATTCAACCTTACCAACTATGTAACTGCACATCTCTCCCACTGCCCTGTTCTGGCAGCAGGAGAGGAAGGAAACACACTGTACTCCTGGATTTGGGAAGCATGTGACTCACTCCGCTTCCTCCCAAGTGACTGTGATGGTGCATGGTGTTTGGCAGTTGTAGCACCCAACACCCAGTCTTTAAAGCCAGGGGCCATAACAGAGTTAGATCTGTTGGCCATGTTCACTTAGAAAAATTAAAATGATTTGTGCTCTGCACAACAGCTTTGCCTATGGCCACATCACCCTGAACGTGTCCGATCTTGTCTGATTTTAGAGGCTAAGCAGGGTCGGGCCTGGTTAGTACTTGGATGGGAATACCAGGTGCTGTAGGCTTATGATGTGGAACTCACTTCCATAATCTGTGGTGTCAGCAGAAAGTATTGATAGTTTTAAAAGCCTCTTGGATGTGCAACTTAATGAACACAATATACAGAGATATGAGCAATGATTATCTACACGAACACACACCCACACAAGTTGAACTGTTGTCTTTATTCAACCTTACCAACTATGTAACTGCACATCTTTCCCAATGCCCTGTTCTGGCAGCAGGAGAGGATGGAAACACGCTGTACTCCTGGGTTTGGGAAGCATGTGACTCACTTCCCTTCCTCCCAAGTGACTGTGATGGTGCATGGTGTTTGGCAGTTGTAGCACCCAACATTGTCACATTGGGGTGGAGAGAGACTTCAGCCTTGTGAAAGCTCTAAATCACAGCTAGGAGCTTTATGAAGGGCTTCCCCTTTTAATTATGATGGCCATTGAGAGCATTGGGGGAAGCTGAGGATGGTGGAAGTTCATAGAACCTATTGCTTTGCCCTACAGAAGCAAAGCATGGGTTCATTGTTTTGTCCTTCTCAATTTAAAATAGATTTTAATAGCAATGCTCTGGGTTGTGAATTGTTTTATAACCATTCTTGGCATTTGTTAGGCCATTAATATTATTTCTAAACACAGTGTACAGACTAATACTTGGTATAATGGCAAACAATATTTGTACAATGTTTCATCGTTACAAAATATGTACCTGTAGGTTTGGGTGAATAAAATATGTTCCAAACCTACAGTATGTAGTATTTCCAATTTATATATGAACTTTGTGAAGTTGTGACTTACCTGTCTTCGATAATTTGACTCACTAACCAACTAAAGGATGCAGATATCTGTGTGTCCTCTGTGAATTTTAAGGGCCAAAAGATCAATTCAAATACTAGGCCTACAGAAAACATTTGCACACCTGTCTTGACAACCTGATATATTTTTGCTTATTAAAGGATAGTGAATTACCAAGAAATAAAGGGGTTGTAAAGGTTATTTTTTTTTTATATATATAAAAATAACAAACATGTTATACTTACCTGCTCTGTGCAATTGTTTTGCACAGAGCAGCCCCAATCTTCCTCTTCTGGGGTGCCCCGCCGGCACTCCTGGCTCCTCCCTTTTATCGGGTCATTCACCCATGTGCGCATGCTCCTGAGTCCCGCTGCTGCATCCATTTACACAGGCAGTGGACTCAGCCATCCCCCTGTGTCACTGGATTTGATTTACAGGCCAATGGCGCCCACTGCTATCAACCGATTCAATCAGGACAGAAACAGCGGCTCAAGCAGCTTGGCTCATGCACATCGCTGGAGCGGATGGGCTCAGGAAAAAAAAGGGGGGCTCTGGGGGCAGCAAGGAAGGTTTTTCCCCTTGAGACTTTACAATCCCTTTAAGAAAGGCAGCATTGAAAACAAGCCAACAATGTCAGCTCTCAAATGTCTATACAAACAGATTTAAAATGTACATACAGTACACTACTGTTAGGCTCGAGGACAATTTGCATTATATGCTTTGTGGAATTTTAACATTATTTTATTGTTAAGACAATTTGGGGTTGATGTACAAAACTGGAGAGTGCAAAATCTGGTGCAGCTCTACATATTAACAAATCAGGTTTGATTTGTCAAAGCTTAATTGAATAAACTAAAATATTGAAGCTGATTGGCTACCATGCACAGCTGCACCAGATTTTACACTCCCCTGTTTTAGTAAATCAACCCATTTTGTGCTTATAATAAATATGCACTGCTCTGAAAACAAAACAAGCATAGTCTTTAAAAACAAAATAACGAATAGGATACTGTACCAAAATGCAAGCTAATGAAAAGCATTATATGCTCTATTGCACCGCAGTGGGTCGTAGAAGTGTGAATTAGCCCTGATGGTCTGAGTCACCCACATGCTTTCTGAGGCCCTTGATAAGGTCTACCCTGCTGTAGATCCTAGCTTGGTATTTTGAGCAATTCCCCCACCTTGATTGTTTCCATTCCCCATATTGCATTCTCCATTATGTAAAATACAATAAAAATCCAACAATGAGACAAACACCTCAGAGACAGTTTTGGTCTTTTGGGTACCCAGCATGCCCTGTAGTGTAATGGAGTGTGGCAAGAGGAACCGCCAAGTGCAGCAAGTAAAACACGAGAGAACTACAGTCCTGTGTCAGTTTCTCAGCAGACTTCCGTGGATGCTTTCTCCTCAAAAGTGCAATGTTTGACAACATGGGCAGCGGGTGGATATTTACACTTCTCTTACAGGAAACTTTTTTTTTTGCAATTTAATTTTTTGCAACTTGGGTTTAAATTTGTTTGTATGTGTGCCTTATGGTATCATTCAGAATACATGACAATGGAAAGGTGGGAATCCAGCCTTATTGTTTTTGTTCATGCTTCAATTGAAGGATCCATGTATAAAATGCTAGCTGCACGAATGTCTTAAGCTTTCACATGAGCACCCTGAATTTCTGCCATATTGTTTGTAGTATCATTTATCTCCTATGATTGCCAGTTCCATCTAGTGTCAAAAAATACCACATTATGGCCATTAGATGGAACTGATGATCATAGCAGATAATTGTATTACAAACAATATGGCAGACATTCATGGTGGCAGTCCAAATGCTTAAGACCAAAGCACAGTGAATGTTTTATACATAGAACTCTTCATTGTTCTTGATTATTAATTTAGTCACTATGGATGAGGAGCGTCATTGATAGTGTTTCATTATGTGAAACTACTATTTTTATAACTACACTGTAAAGGCCATCATTTATGCAAATTATTAGTCAAATGTGTCTTAAAGGTTAGTTATGTAACATTGTAATTTTCAGGTTACACTATTGGACTCCACCACCTTACTTTCCCCTTTGTGTGGGTAAATTCTATGTTAATATATCTTATTTGCATTAAGTTCTCCTGAATTTAGGGTGAAAATAATTTAACTGGTCATGCTAGAATGCAGTGTGTGTGTGTGTAATATACGTTAAGATGAACAATTCAGTGAACAACACTGTAGGATGAGTGGATTTTCAAAGTGTAGTGACCTCTGAAGTGAATTCTTAAATCCTTAGAAATGTATTGCAGGGGCTATGTTATTTCTTATAATTCATCAAAAACATATGGAAGGTACATACTTCCCAAGCTTGGAACTTTAGAAAGAGGGACACCTGGGGACAAAGAAGACATGTGGCTTGCTGCATGCCCTAAATTGTCATGTCTAAATTCACAAAATATTAGGCCTAACTTAAAGGGTAGGAGCATCGGTATTCAGAAGAATGTGGGGGAACAATTGTGCTAAGCAAAGGGGAACAATAGTTCCCAGGAAAAGGTGGAAGGGACAACAGTTTTCAGTAGGGCATAGGATGGGGACAGAAGTGCATAGAGAGGGGTAGGGGGAACAATTGTACCCAGCAAAAGAAGCGGGACAATAGTGCCTAACAAGGGGGGTGTAGAAACAGTACTGTCCAGAGTGGGGGGAACAGTAACAGAACAAATGAACAACAGTACTCAGTGGGAAAGGGGAAGACTATAAATCCATCAGGAGGTGAGGGAGTAATAGTGTCCAGCGGGGGCTGTGGAGTAACAAAAATACCCAGGAGGAGGTGGGTAGGAACAATAGTACCCAGCAGGGGGAGAGAGAGAACAATAGTCAATAGCAATAGACAATAGCAGGAGATGCAAGAGAAGATTAGTGTCCAGTGGCTTGGGGCTATGAAGATTACGTCTGTGTGGTCATTGCACATGTCACATCATTTTCAGTGGTCTTGGAGACTTCCATGATTTTATATATTCATACAATATTTATTGAGTTTAAATACCTCTTATAACTTATAAAAAACACATACAGTATTCTTCTTTGCATAAGATAGATAGATAGATAGATAGATAGATAGATAGATAGATAGATAGATAGATAGATAGATAGATAGATAGATAGTAGTATGGTCCCTTTGAAATGTCCTGCACCTAATTATTATTATTATTAATATTAACGATTTATATTGCACCAACAGTTTATGCGGCGCTTTACAATGTAGAGGGGGAACAGCACAATTACAGTACCGTTCAATACAGACGGGACAGGAGGGCCCTGCTCATAGAGCTTGCATTCTAAAGGGAGGGGGTGGTGGTACAAAAGGTAATAGATGCGGGGAATGATTTGATGGGGTTGTTAGGTGGGTGTGGGATAGGATTCCCTGAAAAAGTGAGTTTTCAGGGATCTCCTAAAGGTGGACAGGTTAGGGGCTGATCAGATATACCGGGGCAGGGAATTCCAGAGGATGGGAGAGGCTCTGGAAAAGTCCTGAAGATGAGCATGAGAAAAGGTAACAAGGGAGCTAGTGAGCAGGAGGGGAGGATTTGGACGATATCTGCAGATGAAGTTGGTGATGTAGCTGGGGGCAGTGTTGTGGATGGCCTTGTATGTTGTGGTTAGCATTTTGAATTTTATATGGTGGGGTAGGGGAAGACAGTGAAGGGATTGGCAGAGAGGGGCAGCAGTCACAGATTGATTAGTGAGGTGTATTAGTCTAGCAGCAGCATTCATAATAGACTGAAGGGGGATAGCCTGCGTAAGGGTAGGTCATTTAGGAGAGAGTTGCAGTAGTCAAGGCAGGAAATAATCAAGGAGTGAATAAGTTGCTTTGTGGTGTCAGGAAGGGTTGAATTCTGGAGATGTTGCCGAGGTTAAGGCAGCAGGATTTAGCCAGCGATTGGATGTGGGGGCTGAAGGAGAGGTCAGAGTCAAGGATTACACCCAGCACCCTGGCATGTGTGGAGGGACCAATGGTTGTGCTGTTGATCCTAATGGTAAAGTCATGGGGGTGACCGGGAAGAAGAAAATATTACAAGCTCAGTTTTAGAAAGATTGAGTTTGAGAAAGTGGTGTGACATCCATACCAGGATGTCATTCAGTAAGTTTGAGATCTGTGAGGAGATCGAGGGGGTGAATTGAGGAGTGGAGAGATAGATCTATGTGTCATCGGCATAGAGGTGGTATTGGAAGCCATGGGAGGTTATCAACTGGCCCAGGGAAGAGGTATAGAACGAGAATAGGAGGTGACCAAGGACAGAGCCTTGGGGTACCCCAACAGAGAGAGGGAGAGGAGTAGAGGAGATGGAGTTGTAAGTGACACTGAAAGTGTGCTGAGATAGGTAGGAGCAGAACCAGGATAAAGCAGAATTACAGAGGCCAAGGGAGTGTAGTTTGCTGAGGAGGAGCAGGTGATCAACTGTGTCAACTGTGTCAACTGTGTCAACAGCAGGTGGTCAACTAAGGCAGCAGAGAGGTCTAAGAATATGAGTATGAAGTAATGGCCATTGGTTTTAGCAGTTAGTAGGTCATTGGTGAGTTTTAGAAGGGCAGTTTCAGTAGAATGTTGTGTACGGAAGCTGGACTGTAGGGGGTCGAGAAGGTTGTTGTCCATGAGGTAGAGACTCATTTGGTCATGGACAAGGCGTTCAATGAGCTTGGAGGCAAATGGGAGCAGGGAAATGGGTCTTAAGTTATTCAAACAGGTGGGGTCTAGTGAGGGTTTTTTTAAGTATGGGGGTAACCAAGTGCATGTTTGAGGAAAGGTGCCGGAGGAGAGGGAGAGGTTGAAGATGTGGGTTAGGAAGTTTAGGATAGAGTGGGAAGGTGGTCGCAGTAATTGTGAGGGGATAGGGGACAGGTGGTGAGGTGGGCTATGGAGAGGAGTTTATCAACTTCATCGGTGGTAACTGGGCGGAAGGTGGAGAGAGGGTGAAACAGATAAGGTTGTGATCAGAGAGAGGAAAGGGAGATGTTAGAGAGGTTGCAGGGAGTGCAGCGATGGGAGAATATGAGGTCGAGAGTATTGCCGTTGGCGTGAGTGGTGGTTTGTGTCCACTGTGTTAGGTTAAAAGAGGAGGTTAGGTTGATCAGTTGAAAAGTGGTTGCAGTATTAATATTGGTTGGAATGTTAAAGTCACCTAGGATGATGGCAGGTACTTCAGAGGAGAGAAAGTAGAGTAGCCATGCAAAGAAGTCATCCAGAAAGCGTGTCACTGGTCCGGGAGGCCGATAAATGATTGCAACCCTCAGACAAGCTGGAGAGAAAAGATGAATTAAATTAAATTAAATTAATGAAAGCTTTGTTTTGGCAAGAATTCTGGTATGTATGACAGATATAGGTAGATCCAACAATTTAAATAAAAAATTACAGGCAGTTCTTATATAATGAAACAGCAGGTAGATAAGACCAAGTTTGGCATATGGCAAGGAAAGGTTGGTGTGTGTTTACTACTCAAATAATGTGTTTTAAAATGAGTTTTGCTTTTACTTCTTTGGTTGCTAGGTCCCAGGCTGTTAGGGACCAAGTAACCAATGTTGTAGGGGCACACTGGCAGTGGAAGAAACCTCATGTGGGCCTTTGAGAGACCAGTTCCATAACAGGTTCACCTGCCTATAGATTGATAGTAGACAGCAGTGGACAGATTTCATAGCCATTCTTCAGTCCAATAGCAGCTATGAAATCAACCCACTTCTGTCCACTTCCAATCAGAAGGAAGGTGGACCTGATAGGAACTAGTCTCTCAGAGTTCCACATTAGGATCTTTGCACCCAGCATATGCAGTGGACATTGAATTGAGCTGTGGGGTGAGGAGAGCCAGATGGGGAACTCTGTCACACATAGGCTGGTGCATGACTGAGGATTTTTGTTTTGGTGTGGGTAGCGCCTGTTGGGAAGCTTTGAGGAACAAATTTGCCATCAGGTCTGCTTCCTGTGTGATTGGAAGCAGTAGGCAGATTCTATAGACAATATTGTGCCGAATAGTGGCTATATGACAGGTGCAGTGGCCTGGCAGGGAGCTCATTGGGATTGATACTCTGCCTCAGTGTTGGACTCCGTATAACAGATTTATTTATCTGTTTCTGACAGATACATGAATAGGCCACAAGCACTGACATTTGTGGTGCAGGAGGGCAACAGAATTCCAAAGATTTTCTTTGACAATCTTTATAAATTGACAGGAATGTATGTTAGTTAGTTGTCTTCTTAAACAGGTTTAATAATTTTCAATAGGTTTCAATAATAATCATAAGTTATATAGTTATCTTTATAAACATAAAGGAGGTAGAATACATACATTAATGAATTAACAACTTTCTTAGCTGCCAATTATATATGTGTTTATGTTGGAATAGACAGGTTTTCTATTATCCCAAAGTATATTTTATGCTTTGTAGATGTACTGTTTTATGTCATTTATTTAATGTAATTTAATTATATTTGTATTTTTGATTACCTTAGACAAAAAGTATTCAAAGTGGTACTCAAAAGAAGGTAAAAAGAACACTGCCAAACCCTCCACCAGAGGAAGCTAGCAATGGCTTACAATCACCTTACAGCACTGTTGGATCAGTTTCTCGAAGAAGAATTTGTAGAACGACCACTATGGCTCGTGCTAAAATTCTGCAAGATATTGACAGAGAACTGGATCTGGTTGAAAGAGAATCTTCAAAACTGCGCAAGAAACAAGCAGAATTAGATGAAGAGGAAAAAGAAATTGATGCAAAACTGAGATACCTGGAAATGGGAATTAACAGAAGAAAGGAAGCTTTACTGAAAGAGAGAGAAAAGAGAGAGAGAGCTTACCTGCAAGGTGTTGCTGAAGAACGTGATTACATGTCAGACAGTGAGGTCAGTAACACAAGACCAACAAGAATAGAAAGCCATATTGGCATGGACAGACCACAAACTGCCCCACAACCAGAATATAGTCCTTATTTACCACCACAAACTCAGACAGAAACTCAGTTTGCTCCACAAACAAGTCCTTACACTCAGTACCAATATCAGACTCCCACATTGCTTACTCAAGCTCCAACACAATTTCCTCAGCAGTCCCACTATCAGCCATCCTTATATCATCAACAAGTTTCATCTTACCAAACTCAACCCACTTTCCAAGCTGTGCCAACTATATCCTTTACTCCTCAGTCTCAATCTACACCTACCCAGCAGCCTTCTTATCAACACGCTTCACAACTCTTACTATTGCAGCAAAAAACTAGACAAGGTGCATTAGATATAGAGCCTAAAATACCATCACACTATGATGTTATTAGAAATCAACCTCTCATAATAGCACCTGTTTCTACTGACAGTGGTTACTCTGTTTCACATCTTGGTAGTAAATATAGTACTTTAGATTTACGATTAGGACTAGATGAAAAAAGCAGCATGGCAAGTAGTCCAATGTCTAGTATATCTGCAGATTCATTTTATGCTGATTTAGAGCATCATGCTTCCAGGAATTATGTTCTTATAGATGACATTGGAGAACTTACAAAAGGAACTGGGTCTTTGAGCTCTGCATTTGGGCTACATGAAAAAGAACTTTCCAAAACAGACCGCCTCCTTCGAAGTGTTGAATCTAGAAGAACTGCTGAAGTAACAGACTTTTTAGCTCCTATTTCATCCTCAGCCCGATTACATAGCTATGGAAAAGCAGAAGAGGATTCAATGGAAGATCCATATGAGTTAAAACTTCTTAAGCATCAAATAAAACAGGAGTTTCGAAGAGGTACAGAAAATTTAGACCCCCTTGCTGGATTTTCACCTTATTATCATTCAGACAGTCTGTACAGACACTTTCCTAAAAGTGAAAAATATAGCATTAGCAGACTCACGTTAGAAAAACAAGCTGCCAAGCAGCTGCCTCCTGCTATTCTGTACCAAAAACATAAAAAGTCCTTAATAGACCCCAAAATTTCAAAATTTTCTCCAATTCAGGAAAGTCGAGACCTCGAGCCTGACTATTCAACCTATCTCTCTTCTAGTACATCATCAATTCCAAGCATATCGACAAAGGTAAGAATGCTTCAGGATGATATTACATATGGCTTAAGGAAAAACATTACAGACCAACAAAAATTCTTGGGCCCTGCCTTAGGTCAAACCCATGGATCATCTCTTAATACAAATTTGAGAACTACATTGCAGGATGAAGTTGATAAACCCTATGTAAGTGGTAATAGATCAAGACCTTCTTCTAGGCCTTCATCAGTATATGGCCTTGACCTGTCAATTAAGAGAGATTTATCAAGTTCTTCATTAAGGCAGAAAGCGAATGAGGCAGAATCATTAGATGGGACATTTAGCCATGTAGCACCTTCAGGAAGAACAAAACCATCTAGTCTTCCTATTAGCCAAAGCAGAGGGAGGATTCCTATTGTAGCACAAAATTCCGAAGAAGAGAGCCCATTAAGTCCTGTTGGACAGCCAATGGGTATGGCAAGAGCTGCTGCTGGACCATTACCACCAATATCTGCAGATACCAGGGACCAATTTGGTTCTAGCCATTCTCTGCCTGAAGTACAACAGCATATGAGAGAAGAAACCAGGACTCGTGGTTATGATCGAGACATAGCATTTATCATGGATGACTTTCAACATGCCATGTCAGACAGCGAAGGTAATCATGGCATCAGACTTCTTTCCTACTATCACAACACAAATCTTCATTTCTATGCATGCTATTAATTTATTTTGTGATTGTTGAAATGTTTCCTTTCTTGTGTGTTTTTGTGTTTTTCATGTCATTGTTTTAAAGTATTTTATCCTTTTTAAGTTTTCAATCTTGATTTTCCTTTTTTGGCCCTTCTATTTTAGTGTTTTATTTGTGTTAAGGCTTTATAAAATGTTATCATTATTATTATTAGCATTATTATTAATTATATCATTACCATTGCATTTTGGGGATTTGGCATGCCTATAACAACTCTCCTGCTCTTCATAAAAATTGTGTAGTGTAATATTTATGTAAAATATGTCTATTTTGGTACAACCATTTTTTTTAAATAATTTAAAATAACAATGTCCTATAAATTTTAACCATTCATGTTCGTAGCTAACATGAATGCTACATTACAAACTGCAAACTATTTATTAGTCACAAATATGGATATCTGCAAACTATATTTTATATATCACAAACATGCATCTCTCCCATTTGTATTGTAAAAATACAGGTAAAGCTCATATCTCTGTCTCCTTGCTGCTTCAAGCACATGCACAGTCTGCTTTGCAACATGCTATTATTTTGCAGCAGCAAGGAGTGAATTATTTAAGTAAACATGGATACATCAAATTCATATATCCTAATGTTTTTCAGAACAGATTAGTGTTTGTAAATTTGGTGAAATATATGCTTTTACTTTTGTGCTTTCTTGTCTTTTTTGATGTTTAATAAATGTATATGCGCTGTCTAATAAATATATGCATGCACTGTGTTTTCTTTTTAAATGCTTCTGATTATCCTAATTTCATTTGTTGCATGACCCTGATAATGCATGACACGTTTTAAATGAAAAATGCTGGAAAAATAAGTAACAGTAGTTTGGTTTATAATGTTATGATTACAGAAAAAAAAACTAAGTTGAATACATTTTTTGCGATTTTAATACTTATATTTACTTGATAACATGAATGGCTTCTTACCTTTTAAATTTTCTCAGAGAAACTTTTATAGTAATGGAAAAGTTCATTTTCAGGTTAAAGTAGCTGTTAAAGTCAGAGCTGGATTCCCAAAAGAGCAGCTGCCTGGGGCCCAATGACCTATGAGGGGTAGGGGACAGCCATTGCACGTATTCATTAGTCAATTAAACAGTGCTGTGTAGGAAAGCCACTCTCCTTGTCTACCAGCCCTCCCAGATGCCATTTGGCTCAAGGTGAATTAATACAGGTCACATGGTAGTGTCGGAGGACTCCTTGGAGGGCCAGCATAAGAGCAAAGAAAAGAGATGTTTCTGTTTAGCTCTGCTAACAGTTGAGGTTAATATACTAAAGTGGTGACTGTTTGATTAGCAAAGTAAATGTTATTTTTGCAAAGTGAATCTTTGCTGAGCTTAGTAAATAAGGTGAAGGGGTGTTGACTTCAGTCAACCAATAACACCCCAACACATAATTGGGTATTCAACATATTTACAAACATTTGCTTTGTAAAAAGAACAGCTTCTGTTCCTTTAGTAAATGCTGTGGTTGGCCCACATCTATCACATGTTAGTGGGCCAATCACAGCACCCTGTACAATTTGATTAGCTGTATCCAATCACAGAACACTAGTAATCACTAGGGGCACGTGCCGCCGGCGACCCGCTCCAGCTGTGATTATACACAGCATGAGCCCAGCAGCGGGTACCGTGGACTTAATGTCCACTGGCACCAGCTAATTACACAGGACACAGGCGGAAAGACAATCTGCCTATGTAAACAAGGAAGGTGTCATTCTGCCAGAAGGGAAGGCATTGATCCTGTGTTTCTGACACAGCAGGAACATGAATTTTTGCCTTCCCCTAGTCAAAGCACCTCCCCCACAGTGAGTAAGCACAACCTAGGCACACAGTTAACCCTTTGATCACCCCTGATGTTAACCCGTTTCTAGCCAGTGTCATTAGTACAGTGACAGTGCATATTTTTTAGCACTAATCACTGTATCACTGTTGCTGGTCCCCAAAAAGTGTCAAACAAATAAATAAAAATATCCCATAGTTTGTAGATGCTATAACTTTTGCGCAAACCAATCAATATACTCTTATTGGGATTTTTTATCAAAAATATGTAGCAGAATACATATTGGCCTATATTGATGAAGAAATACATTTTTTTACATTTTTCTATTGGTTATGGTTTATAGCAGAAAGTAAAAAATATTGTTTTTTTTTTAAAGTTATTGGTCTTTTTTTTGTTTATAGGGCAAAAAAAAAAAAACAGAGGTGATCAAAAGCACCAAAAGAAAGCTCTGTTTTTGGAAAAAAAGGCCAAAAAATGTGTTTTGGTATATTGTTGCTTGACCGCGCAATTGTCAGTAAAGTAACACAGTGCCATATTGCAAAAAAATGTCCTGGCCATGAAGGGGGTAAACCTTCTGGAGGTCAAGTGGTTAATTTCTTAATTTTCCAAAATGCTATGACAAAAAGATTACAACTTCAAAAAACTTGCCATGCAATTTGGGTTATCACCAGACCATGTGGATGGAGGATCTTCCAATACAGACACTAGTTCTGGTGACCCTGGTGACAACCAGGGCTTCCCTCACCTTGGAGGGATTTCCTCTCACATCCTGTTTTGGTTATGGCAAAGCGAGTGAAGGGAAATCTCCCCAATGGAACACAGACAGCAAAAAAAAAAACTGACAGTGCCCTCCCTTATTCTATCTTAAATGAAAAAAAAAATGATTTTAGTTCTACTTTAAAAGAGTATTTATGGTTAGTTGCTAAGAGTTACCACTTTTTGCACATCCCTACCAGGAAATTTTATTTTATACAAACTTAGACTCTCTGTAATATGAGGTAGGTAGTAACAAAATCTAGCTTTCTCACAGAGCTTCCTCACAGTTTTTCTTATGACCATTTTAAAGAATATTACTGCTATTTTTCTTTTATAAAATGCTAACAAAAGACAGTTTACTTCTTTCGCAGAAGGCGTGCTTCAAAAACAGTCAAGGCATGTTACAGGGCATTCTCTGTCTCCCTCCAACAGGGCACTGTAACAGGGCATTCTGTCTATGAGGACACAGTCTCTCAGAGAACTATCTCTCAGGGTAGGACAATTTTGCACATGGTGCTGTCCAGGGCTGGTACAAGGTGTGGGCGGGAGGGGGGCTGCCCTGGGCGGGGTGTGGGAGGAGTGTGGGAGGGGGCGCTGGGTTGCCTGCAGCAGTATGCAGAGGAATCTGGGCAGAGTATATTTAGGTTATGGCTTCACTCAATGCTACAGCCTGCCCAAAAAGTGGGCTGAAGATGCGCCCATACATATTGCTTGCCTCCTCTCTACAGCGGCAACCACATCCTGGCACAGAGGGAGAAGAATTCACTCTCCTGGGCTTGATTTCTCATCAGTCTGGCTGGATCGGACTGTGACACTGAGAGCTCCTCTACAGGTGGGCGGAGCAAGATGATAACACAACAGTGCAGTCCCGATCATTGCTTCCCTCCCACTGCATACATCACACAGCTCTCCCAACATGAAGATCTCACAGGATGGATGTCAGCTTTCTTCCATGTGGGTCCCCACTGCTTCCAAACTGCCTTCCATCTGTACCTGGCTGTGCTGTAAACCCGCCCTGTACTTTGCAGAGCAGGTTTACTAAAAGAGAAGAACAATTCTTATATATGTTGAGAATATATACTGGGACTTTTCAGTTGTTAATGTTCTCTGCTGATCCATCTAGTACTTGTGTATAGGGAGGGGATCCAGTGCTTAACTAACTCCCGCCAGCTGTCTCCCATCCTGAACACAGGATATGCCTCACTAACAGCAGTGTACTTACTATATTATTTGCCTGAAATAAGGTGGGTGCAATGAAAAAAAAATACTTGTTCCTATTAGCCCAGCCTCCTGTCAGTCTATTGAGCCCTCCCCTGCTCTGTCAGCCCCATATTTCTAGCAAAGAGCTGGGGTGTTAGCTTAGAGCTCTGTACATGTGCAGACTGGGGACAAAGGATGGGAAACATTATTTCAGCAAGCTGCAATTTCCATAGACGTTGGGAATCAGAGCCCCCCTGTGTGTCAGAGCCCCCCTGTGTGTCAGAGCCCCCTTGTGTGTCAGAGCCCCCTTGTGTGTCAGAGCCCCCCGTGTGTCAGAGCCCCCTTGTGTGTCAGAGCTCCCCTGTGTGTCAGAGCTCCCCTGTGTATATCAGAGCTCCCCTGTGTGTCAGAGCTCCCCTATGTGTCAGAGCTCCCCTGTGTGTCAGAGCTCCCCTGTGTGTCAGAGCTCCCCTATGTGTCAGAGCTCCCCTGTGTGTGTCAAAGCTCCCCTGTGTGTCAAAGCTCCCCTGTGTGTGCCATGGCTCCCCTGTGTGTGTCAGAGCTCCCCTGTGTGTCCGAGCTCCCCTGTGTGTGTCAGAGCTCCCCTGTGTGTGTCAGAGTTCCCCTGTGTGTCAGAGCTCCCCTGTGTGTGTCAGAGCTCCCCTGTGTGTCAGAGCTCCCCTGTGTGCCAGAGCCCCCCTGTGTGTATCAGAGCCCCCCTGTGTGTCAGAGCCCCCCTGTGTGTCAGAGCTCCCCTGTGTGTCAGAGCCCCCTTGTGTGTCAGAGCCCCCTGTGTGTGTCAGAGCTCCCCTGTGTGTCAGAGCCCCCATGTCTGTCAGAGCCCCCCTGTATGTCAGAGCCCCCCTGTCTATCAGAGCTCCCCTGTGTGTGTCAGAGCTCCCCTGTGTGTGTCAGAGCTCCCCTGTGTGTCAGAGCCCCCCTGTGTGTGTGAGAGCTCCCCTGTGTGTCAGAGCCCCCCTGTGTGTCAGAGCCCCCCTGTGTGTCAGAGCTCCCCTGTGTGCCAGAGCCCCCCTGTGTGTGTCAGAGCCCCCCTGTGTGTCAGAGCCCCCCTGTGTGTCAGAGCTCCCCTGTGTGTCAGAGCCCCCTTGTGTGTCAGAGCCCCCTGTGTGTCAGAGCTCCCCTGTGTGTGTCAGAGCTCCCCTGTGTGTCAGAGCCCCCTGTGTGTGTCAGAGCTCCCCTGTGTGTCTGAGCTCCCCTGTGTGTGTCAGAGCTCCCCTGTGTGTCAGAGCCCCCTGTGTGTGTCAGAGCTCCCCTGTGTGTCTGAGCTCCCCTGTGTGTGTCAGAGCTCCCCTGTGTGTGTCAGAGCTCCCCTGTGTGTGTCAGAGTTCCCCTGTGTGTCAGAGCTCCCCTGTGTGTGTCAGAGCTCCCCTGTGTGTCAGAGCTCCCCTGTGTGCCAGAGCCCCCCTGTGTGTGTCAGAGCCCCCCTGTGTGTCAGAGCCCCCCTGTGTGTCAGAGCTCCCCTGTGTGTCAGAGCCCCCTTGTGTGTCAGAGCCCCCTGTGTGTCAGAGCTCCCCTGTGTGTGTCAGAGCTCCCCTGTGTGTCAGAGCCCCCTGTGTGTGTCAGAGCTCCCCCTGTGTGTCAGAGCCCCATGTCTGTCAGAGCCCCCCTGTGTGTCAGAGCCCCCCTGTCTATCAGAGCTCCCCTGTGTGTGTCAGAGCTCCCCTGTGTGTGTCAGAGCTCCCCTGTGTGTCAGAGCCCCCCTGTGTGTGTGAGAGCTCCCCTGTGTGTCAGAGCCCCCCTGTGTGTCAGAGCCCCCCTGTACGTCAGAGCCCGCTGTCTGTCAGAGCTCCCCTTTGTGTGTCAGAGCTCCCCTGTGTGTGTCAGAGCTCCCGTGTGTCAGAGCCCCCTTGTGTGTCAGAGCTCCCCTGTGTGTGTCAGAGCTCCCCTATGCGTCAGAGCTCCCCTGTGTGTGTCAGAGCTCCTCTGTGTATCAGAGCCCCCCTTGTGTGTCAGAGCCCCCCTGTGTGTCAGAGCCCCCCTGTGTGTCAGAGCTCCCCTGTGTGTCAGAGCGTGTCCTCCTCATTCACTTTCCCATGTTGACTTTAGACAGCAGAGCAGAAAGTAGAGGAGTCCAGTGTGCTGAAGTGTGGATAATGTGTGATCCTGTTTTAACATGAGTTTGGCTTCAACTTGTTAGTGTTGCTAAATCTGCTAGTACATCTAACACTACCCTCCTTCCCAAACTGACCATGCTGCTATCGACTGTGCCTTCTGTGCTCCTTTAGCCACATTGGGGGCACTCTAATACAGGACGTGTGCCACTAGCCAGATCACCAGGTGAAAACAGAAGGGAAAAGCCTAAAATAAAACTAATGCAGCCACCACATCTAATGATTGTTAAGCTGCAATATATAACATCTTGGGTTTTACACCAGTCCTCATGCACACTAAAATATTGTAGATGTTCTGAACAAGCACTAAAAGAAGTGGACCCTTCCTACCCTAAAAAACTTCAGATCTTTTTCCCATTCCTGAGCTCTGCATCACTTGCTACTGAACCCTTGTACTGTAAATCTTTTTAAGCCATACTCAATAGTCAACAAAGTGAAAGCCACACCCAATTTTTGCCACTCACCGCACTTTATATTCTAGAAGCTGGGCCCAACTTATGATCCTGCACACAAGCCCACTGCTTTTATAAAATACCCCTGTTGCTGATTCCTATACTCTGTACATTATTTCTGCTCTTGACCCTTGCACTTTGTAATTTATCCATCCCTAACTCTTGAATTCTATATGTAGGTATGATCAGGTGTGGTTATCAGACCAGACAGAAGATGATTGGTCATGCCCAACCCGGGGGGGGGGCGCAATTTGGCATGCTCGCCCTGGGCACTAGGTGACCTTGTCCCAGTACTGGTGCTGTCACAGAGTAAACTATTATGGGGCACTCTTATGCACACTCATACACTCATACATACTCTCATTGGATTTTGGTGTAGTGAAGGGACATAGAAAACCCCAAGGCTTACAAATTTCTCTGGATGCCATGCCTGCTGTTAGATATTGATGTGGGTGTCACAATGTTTCTACTCTGCCTTGGGCCCCAGGTAGCCTTAATCCAGTTCTGGTTTAAGTAAACAACTACATTCAATAATTAAATAAATATATAAATATATTATATATAATTTGCTTTTAGTAATGTCATTTAACTTTGAAACACCAAGAAATGTATGTTAAATTCCCCACATAGTATTTTAGATTCAGTGGTTATATAGCATGTTTAACAACAGCATTTTGACATTTCATTTTTGTTTGTTTTATTTTAAAGTTTTTTTTTGTTTTTTGTTTTTTTGCGCTGTGTATTAAAGTATATTAAAGTATTAAAGCCTATAAAATTCAAATCAATAGAAAATGGCTGACTTTTGAATGCCACATTTATCAAGGCATTTTATTAGTGAAAAATAAGTGAACAACCACATATCTGAGAAGTAACTAATACTTTATGTTTTGAACAGCTAAAAATATCAAATCCAACTATGTTTTGTAGGAGAATGAATTTCTTTATATATCAATAGAGCATGATTACAACTTGTACTGAAACAATGGGGATGGTTTACGAAACATTACAGGGTTCATTAGTCATTAAAATGTAGCAATTTCCTTTGCATGAAATTGAATGAATAAAGATGATTTCATTTTACCAAACTATGTGAAAAATGTACTCTGGTTAATTAACCCTAAATCTGTCCTTTTATCCAAACAATATTTTACCTTTGTAAATTTTTAGATATTTGTTAGCATCAATTTGGCTGTAGGTCCTATCAAAGGAAGACAACTATCAACCTGCTGCCCAGATGTTGTTTCATGTTTTGCAATATAAAGATTAACATTTCAGAAGAATAGTTCATTAAAACTGATTAGAAATTGACATGTAAACAATTGTTGTTGAAATATTGCCTCCTATATTGAACAGTTGTTTAGTGATGTTTTAGTGGCATGTGGTTAATCATATTTTGATCACTGTTACATGGACATTCATAGGAAGCTCCAAATTTACAATAAGACATGTACTAATAGGTGGCAGAGTTAGAGAAGTTGCATTACTCTATATAATTACTTATAATCACATTATTTTCCACCATCAGTAGGTATAATCTCATTTAAGTTATTAACCATTATCATTTAATTTCTTGAAAAACAAGAAATGTTCTGTATAAAAAGAAAATGTGATCCTAGCAGGGAGGTGTTCCTTAGGGTACTAAAAGTTGTGTGCCTTCAGTTTTGAAAACTTAGTACGGCCAACAGGATCTTGCACTAAGGGTGTGTTTTGACAGACTTTTTGCTTGTGGTGATGGTGTCTGTTTGACATCAGCTTGGATTCTGGGATTATGCATGTAAGGTACAGTTGACCTCCTTCTCAACTGCATTTCACCTACTTAAGCGGCATTCCCATTGACTTGTATGCAGATACAAACCCACTTGAAGTAAAAAATAGCTAATCAACACAGACCCTAAAGTTCATCAGAAGAGAAACCAAATGTTCTAGTTAAATTTAACAAAACATGCACGTAGCTAAATTTAATCATCCAGCACCTTGGCACTCATCTGAGCAGCAAGTTAAAGGAGTGGTAAAGGCAGAAGGCTTTTTATCTTAATGTATTCTATACATTAAGATAAAAACCTTTTGTGTGTAGTAGCCACCCCAGCACCCCCCTAACTACTTACCTGAGCCCCATCTCTCTCCAGCAATGTCCACAAATGTATAAGTCGTCCGGGATACTCCTCCTGATTGGCTGTTACACAGCAGGGCACCATTGGCTCCCCCGGCTGCCAAAGTCAGTTAGCCATCCGGGGATAGAGGGGGCGGGGCCAGGTTGGGGCTCTATGTCTGAATGGACACACGGAGCTGTGACTTGGCTCCACTGCCCCAATAGGAAGCTGCAGACTGTGAGGTCACTTGATAGGAGGGAGGGGCCAGGAGCAGCAAAGAGGAGGATCCGGGCTGCTCTGTGCAAAACCAACTGCACAGAGGAGGTAAGTATAACATGCTTGTTATTTTTTTAAAAACAAGACTTTACAATCGCTTTAAATCGTTATATTACCTGCTTCATATAGCCTAAAAGTGGATAGTGTGTTTTGGTCCATGAATATTGTGTCAGTACAAGCTGTGTTATGTTATGGTTTATTAAACCTCTATTAATACCCCTATCTCCTACAAGGAGATTTGCTTATACTCAGCAAACTTGTCCTGCTTCAAATATCAAGTTGGGTCAAGTGTTTTCTTTTTTTTTTCTTTTTTTTTTTTTTTCATTATTTGTCTTAAAATGACTGGCAATTTAAAAAAAAAGCACTGAATCAGGTCACTGGGTCAGCATCAAATAGCTTACTATATTTACAACAATATCTGATTCATTCTAAGATCTGGATGTCTTTTTAATTATCAAATCTTTTGAAAATGTGGATGGGATACATGATATGAACAATGTGTCTGTTGGTAAATGAATGTTTTTTTCTGTTTGTTTTGGATAAATCTCCAGAAAATTCCTTTATTGATGGTAGGAGTCTTCTGTTGCCAGTCTCGTAGAGTCTGTGAATGTCTTTGTATTGCATGTCAGTTTTGTTCTTCAATAAGAACTTACTGGAATATCTAAAACGTATCAATAACAAATCAAATAGTTATCAATTATTCATTTATATTATGTTCAACATATATAGTTCATAATATAATTGTATTACAAAAACATGTTAACACAATTTTTAAATCAAATTTACTCAAATTCAATATACATATATTGCAACTATTCCAAAATTGCACCACAGTAATGCTATTAACACAGTTTATTAATATGTAATCAGAATAATTTTACTAGCCTTATAATTCATCATGTTCACTGCACAAAATTAAAATTTTCTTAAAAGTCTACTGCACAAAAATCCCGTTTCTTATAAAGGACAAAACTTAAGTGTATGAAAATGCTAAATAATTGAATGATGCAACAAAACTCTCATGTGTACACCATTAGTTCACCTCATTTGTTGACACTGGTTTTGCACTTGAAAGTGATACCCACCACAAAGTGTAACAAATGTTCTGTGAAAAAAACATTCAGTAATAGTCCATTCATAGTGAGGCATTTTAATATTGGAGACACATTTAGTGAGAAAAATACATGTATTAAATATTGTGGTACTGATGTTTCAATTTTGTATATAATCTGTGGCATTCAAATGTCTAAAAAATATATATATATTTTTTTTGCTCTATTGTATTTTGTCTATTTTACTTTTAGTATGCTTGTATTGCTTTAGTTTAAAGTTTAATCACTGATGTTGTTTTGAGACAATAACAAAGGAAATCTCAATATGGCAAGTACTTCAAAATACATAAACCGCAATATTAAGCATATTCTGCTATTTTACTGCATGGCAAAATTATCAATATCATTTTTAAAAGGGTGCTATTTTTAAAGTACATACAAATAAACCAAATTATTCTTCAAAAGCAATAGACTTTTAATGCACAACTGAACCCGTCTTACATGTAAATAGAAGTATTGCTTTAAACGTTTTGTACATATCTAAAGATGTTTTATTTTCAAATTATATTACAACATTTTGAGAATACAGTATCACAATTGCAACATAAATTCAGTTTCATGTTAGAATTGATAATAAAGTCATGTCACCTATCATTAATCGAATGCATAATGATACTCAGTGGTTGCAGAAATTATCCATGCCTCATTTATACTGGTCTTCTTGGGAAAAAAAAATAACTTCAGTAAATGATCCCTTAAGTGTAAATATTCCCAAAATGTGCACTTCCAGATACACTTTCTTTTATTTCAACTGATAAACTGGAATTGTGTTGGTATAATAGATGCTGTAAAACATTAATATATCATGTTTATTTGGCATATTGTTCTTGATATCATGTGCTATAGTAGAGGAAAGTTTGTGAACCCTTTGGAATCTTTCGGATTTCTGCAGGAATGGCTTCCAAAATGGGACATTCTGTTTATTCATAACAGCACAAAAACATTTTTAACATGTTTTTATTCTTTAGGACCCAAAGCATAGACCATATGCATTAACAGTTGAGGGTCTGTCTCAAAGTTCTATACAGAGAAAACTTAGAAAATGTACTGACACTCATACTTAACAGATGAATTAATAACATGGCCTTAAACACATATAAAGATAATGATAATATAAAGATAATGCCAGTGTAATAAATAAACTAAATAGTTCCAGAATGTGGATGATACATGGCAAAAACCCATACTCCAGATATTGTTGAGGATTTGGAAGATGTCCAGTTTTTGCCCAAAAAGACAAAAGGGAATTTAGACTGCAGCAGGTTTTTCAAATTGTTTACTCAGTCAAAGTCAGTGATTAGTCCTAAATGAAAGGGGCCAATCTTGAGTTAAATTCACCTTATAACAAGTGATCAGCAAAGTGAATAGAGGATAGATGTTATGGGGGCATCATGAAATTAGTTATCTAATGTGGTTGCTGCATTCAGCACTAACTGTAGGTGTGTCTGGGAGGCTTTTGTAAGTATTGATACCTGACCATAGCTGATAAAAGTAGAAGCATGGGTTGAGGATCTTGTGTAATGACAAGGTTTCTAAAGGATAGCTTCACTCTCAGTGGAGATCATTTAGCTGGCACCATCTTTGCAACTGGAAATACAATTAATTAGATTTGTTTCTCATTTGAAAAGATGACTATGTTCCCCCTACAAGTCCAGCTTCTGGGTTCATTCTGATGTGCTGAAGAAGAAGCAGCTCCTGACAACCACTAGAAGAAACTTTAAGCAAGACATGAGATAGACTCCTTGTATGATGATCTGATAAGACTTATTTCCCAGACACAGAGGTTTTAGATGTGTGCATTGCCATTTTGTTGCTTGGACTAGCAGCTGAGTATCACTTGCATATCAAAGACAGACCATGGCCCTAGATTATATTATTTAGCGGCATCCTGTAATCTGCAAACATCATTAGAGGTAGAAATGAACTTTGGGGTATAATATACTTTAGTGAGACAGATGTACAGGAAAAGAAACACAGTGACTTGCCAGTGATATTATATTCAATATCTACTGCTTATGAGAGTCATTCAGTGGATTAAACAGTAATACTAATGTATGGTTTCCCTTAACTCAGCCCATCCTGTGTAAAATTTAGGAAAAAAATATATGCAGCTCTGGAATTCTCTTTGCTTTTCTGTAGCTTTCAGTTCTTGTTTTTAGGAGATAATAAAGCCTAATATGACATACATTTTAACATGGGATCTTGAAATCTAACACATAGATGCTACATACTAAGGGCTCATTATTTGTAAAATGTTCTATATAGAATACTGTATATATGAGCCCACGTGCACCGCACCCAGTAAAAATGATGAGGAAATATTTCACCCTCTTCACACTGATGGCATGGCAATTGTTTTTGTAGATTTTTTATGATCTATGTCATTCTTGCTTTGCGCACTGCAACAGTAAATTTCATTTTGCTCGCCTATATGTGAACCTTTGATCTTGTTATGAGATGCATGGTTAGTCTTTTGCATGAGTATCATATAGCAGGTTTTTTAACACCTCTGTCCACAATAATGCAATAAAAAGAAATATTGACATATCATTAATTTCCAAAGCCTATCATCTGCGCCGTGAGGAAACAGACTGGTTTGACAAGCCAAGGGAATCACGCCTAGATAATGGACATGGAATTGACCGAAAACTGCCAGACAAATTATCACACAGCAGGCCACCTCATCAGGATCAAGTAAGATGGTAGAGGTGCTGGATTAGACATGCATGACATAGCAGTCTTCTTTGTTTTTCGGTAAAATTTACAATATTTTTTTTTTTTTCAATAAAACCATAAAAAGTGTTTGTAAACCCTAAAAGCAGTATTAAACACAAAAGCAAGCATTTATTATTTTGCAGCTTACCAAGTCTTAGATGTGATAGTTGCCCTAATTTTTTTAAAACCCTTTTTTCTTCTATTTTCACCTGGTGAACTGGCCATTAAGTCTATTGTTTTTCAAAAGAACAAGCTCTCTTGCAAGATATATCATTTACAGGGGTGAGACTAACTAATTAACACTGACAGGGGTATTCATAATGATCCGCTTTTATTTATTTATGTAAAACCTTTTTCCCAAATGGGAAAAAAATCTGTTGGCTGTAACTGCTTATAAAGTGTTAGCTGAAATTTGGCTTCAATTTATTAGTTTATTTAAATCTGCTAGTACTGCCAACACTCCCCTCCCCCCAAACTAAAAATGCTGCTGTCTGCTGTGCCACATGTGTTAATTCATGTGTTAATTCATCCAGAGTGTAGGCATTTTAATACAGGAGGTTTGTTACCAGCCAGATCACCAGGTGACAACAGAGGGAAAAAAGAAAACTGATGCAGCCATCACGTCTAATGATTGGTGAGCTGCAATATATTACATTTTTGTTTTTTAATTTAATACCACTTTAACCACTTGACATCTGCGCTATGGCCGAATGATGACCACAGCGCGGACCTGAATTCCCGGGAGGTCGTCATATGACGCCCCGGGAATTCAGGGTCCCGAAGTGGAAGAGGCACATCTGTCTCATCTGTGTCCACATAACAGTGCCCACAGTGCCACCTAACAATGCTCACAGTGCCACCTATCAGTGCCCACAGTGCCACCTATCAATGCCCATAAGTGCCACCTATCAGTGCCCACAACTGCCAGCTATCAATGCCCACCAGTAGTGCCAATCAGTGCCACCTAGCAGTGCTGCCTATCAGTGTAACTGGTAGTGCCCATTATTGCCACCCATCAGTTCCCATCACTGCCACCCATCAGTGCCCATCACTGCCGCCTATCAGTGCCCATCAGTGCCACCTCATCAGCGTACATCAATGAAGGAGAAAAATTACTGGTTTTAAATTTTTTATAACAAAATATAAATTTTTTTTTTTTTTTTAAATTCAGTTTTACATTTTTTTTAACAAAAAATAAAAACCGCAGAGGTGATCAAATACCACCAAAAGAAAGCTCTATTTGTTGGGAAAAAATTATAAAAATTTCATTTGGGTACAGTGTTGTATGACCGCGCAATTGTCATTCAAAGTGCGTCAGCGCTGAAAGCTGAAAATTGGTCTGGATAGGAGGGGGGTTTAAGTGCCCAGTAAGCAAGTGGTTAAGGAGTAAAAACAATAAAACCATTTAGAAAAAGTATTTTCAAGCAAACCATTTCAGCCCTGGCAGGTTTTACCCCCTTAATGATCAGGCCTTTTTTTTGAGACACGGCACTACGTTACTTTAACTGACAATTGCACGGTCGTGTGACACTGTACCAAAATAAAATTGGTGTGCTTTTTTTCTCACAAGTAGAGCTTTCTTTTGGTGGTATTTGATCACCTCTGCTTTTTTTATTTTTTGCGCTATAAACAAAAGAATAGTGACAATTTTGAAAAAATAACAATATTTTTTACTTTCTGCTATAACACATATCCAATATAAAAATTAAAAAAAAATTGAATTTCTTAATCAGTTTAGGCCAATATGTATTCTGCTATATACACTGAGCTAAACACTTTTGTGTTTGCCCCTATTTATCATGAGCTGAACTCAAAGATCTACAACTTTTTCTGTGTACACAAAAGGCCTATTTCTCTCAAATATTGTTCATAAATCTGTCTAAATCTGTGTTAGCGAGCACTTCTGCCAAGATAATCCATCCACCTCACAGGTGTGGCATATCAAGATGCTAATTAGACAGCATGATTATTGCACAGGTGCTCACAACAAAAGGCCACTCTAAAATGTGCAGTTTTATCTCACAGCACAATGCCACAGATGTTGCAAGTTTTTGGGGAGTGTGCAATTGGCATGCTGACTTCAGGAATGTCCACCAGAGCTGTTGCCCTTGAATTGAATGTTCATTTCTCTACCATAAGCTGTTTCCAAAGGCGTTTCAGAGAATTTGGCAGTCCATCCAAACGGCCTCTCAACCGCAGACGATGTGTAACCACACCAGGCCAGAACCTCCACATCCAGCATCCTCATCAGGGTCTCAGCCTGACTGCAGTTTGTCATAACTGATTTGAGTGGGAAAATGCTCACATTTGATGGAGTTGATGGTTTTCGGACCCCCCCAATACAGTAAAACTGCACATTTTAGAGTGGCCTTTAATTGTGACCCACCTGTGCAATAATCATGCTGTCTAATCAACATCTGTTTAGGCTGCACCTGTGAGGTGGATATGGATTATCTCGGCAAAGGAGAAGTGATCACTAACACAGATTTAGACAGATTTGTGAACAATATTTGAGAGAAATAAGCCTTTTGTGTTCATAGAAAAAGTTGTAGCTCTTTGAGTTCAGCTCATGATAAATAGGGGCAAACACAAAAGTGTTTTGTTTATAATTTTGCTCAGTGTATTTTTAGTAAAAAAACAGATATTTAGACTATGGTATGTAGACATGATATACGAGAATAAATACTAATAATTAATATGGACATTGGAGTGGAGTGAAGTTTTTTTTAATGTTTTTAATACAATTTAAGAAAAGATTGGTGTAGTTGCATTGGGTATGTGCCGTATGAATCTCTGCTTCTATGCTATTGACCACTGATTCAGATTTCTCTGAGCCATCTGTGGGCTTTCATAATCCTCACAATATAGGAGGTACATGGAAGGCATATTGATTAGTACCTGAAATGTCTCAAAGGATGGATTTATTGGATTTATTATTTATTTTGGTCTTTATATTAGTAAAAATTGGAGGAAAATAGTAATAGAGGCAATGCAGAGAGAGAGAGAGAGAGCAATTGTTCTTATTGAAATGTAATTAAAGGTAAATTCATTGTACTGCTAAGCAAAAAAAAAAGATTTAATACATCAATGTTTGTGAGTTGAATTTATAAACTGAATGATAGATTTCATGTATGTGAATTGAATTGATGCATACAATTCATGGTCCATTCACAATGTTTTCTTGTCAATGTATTTTAATACATATTTTATATGTGTTAGATGAATGGAAAACCTATTCATTACCCATTTCCGCATTCAAGAATTAAACTTCTCAGAGATCCAAAGGACCACACTGTTTCAGGTAAATGTAACCCCATTTTAGAAATTGTATGCCTGTTTTTATGCTTTTAAGGTTGATAGGGATGTATGACACGGGCATAAAACTCTGCTAGAAGAGGAAACTGCAGCATCTATAAGGGCAATATAGATTGATTAAACTATGTTGTTAAATTAATTTGATAAAAATACTTGTTAAGCATAAAATAGAAAATGTATCTGATAGATTCTTGACCAATGTTATTCCAGACCTGTGTCACTTGCACAAGCAGATATCACTATTTTGAGCCTAGTATTTACTTTCCCTAATGGTTCTTTCAAAGATATTCAAAGCTTGCAAACTTGAAGACAGACTAGACAAAAGAGTACCCCCTTGTTAAATAACACCAGTAAGCATGGACACAACACACATGTGGTAATTGGATGGAGTTGGTTAAAGAAACTAGGGTTGCTTTACTAAAAACAAAGATAGTATATTTTGCAAGGGAAATTTGTCTGGAGCTTTGTGAAATTTCACTTTGCTAAGAATGCTCAGTCACATGCAAAATTAAAAACTGCATGTTTTCTTGCAAATTATTTAATGATGGAAGCCAAAAAAGCTTTATCTCATTTATTTACTAAGGTCCGGGGAAAATGACCCTACTAATTGAAGCTTCCCTTGTAAAATTAACAGTCTATTTGCCTTTAGTAAATCAACACTATTGAATGAGTAGCAGGTAATATACAACAGAAAGCAAAAGGAAACCAATGAAAGGCATGTGCAGAAAAGATAGAACACCTGTAAAGTAATGTGAAGCATGCAATCAATCTGTATCAAAGATGCCTAATAAAGGCTCATTTTTCATTCCTTTTTCAGTTCAAAAAACAATTTTCAAAATAAAATTTTACATTTTTTTCTTCTTAAGACACTTTTAGTTAAAGCAAAACATTGGCATTTAACAAATTATAACTTATAATTATTAGATCATTACTTTTCATATTTAGACAAATGTAAAAGTGATGTTAGATTAAACCAATGTGCATCATTTTTCGAGTTCTCCATTAATGGTGTTACAGTTTCCATGTCTGCCAAAACATTCATATCCACTATAGAAAAAATACAATATACTGTACTCAGTAATTAAGACTAGCAACATGAAGACAGAGATATTATGGAAAACTATGGGCGCTAAGGCATCTGTTTGCTGTACTGGTGAGTTAACTTGATACTAAATTTCGAATTATGTTAAATTTGGACCCAATTTCATGAACTCAGGTGACCATATTCACTCACCTCTGTTGATAAGATGGAATAATTAGTAATGCACATTTTTCTCCCTGTCTTACCCACACAGGGTAGAGATTCACAGAGAGCATGAAAAAGTAATATTGCGGTAGATTATGTTTCATACACAAAAAGGACATGACAGGTCTTTTAAAGCAAAAACAAAATTAACCATAAAACAATTACAGCAATGTACCCCTAAGGTTGATTAGCATTAGATTGGAGGGGGGAGTAGGAAGAGGTGTACATTTTTTTTAGCAGTAGGTTTCCTTATGACATGCACAGGATTTTTTTCACTGCTAATATCTTGGTCTTAGCATCATTAGTCATGATCTGGCAGTGTAGGCATTAAGACATGGTCAACAATGAGCATAATTAGTGTTGATCACATGGATTTTTCAGTATGAAAAACAAAGTCTTAGATTCTGATTGCATTTCCATTTTCACATGGAAATGAATGTTTACCATTTAGGAATCAGAAGGAAATTGTCAGAATCAGTTTGAAATGTACTGGTAAGATAACACATCTCTCCTCTCTTGTCAAATCTGATGAGAGGTCTGCCAGTATATGACCAGCCCCACTTACAACTGTTTTTCCTTTTAAGACTTTGTTATTCCAACAAGTTGACTTACTGAAATAAAGAGTTTTCTAAGGCGACAAATGAAATGTTTTCAAGAAAGGTGAACAATATAATGGTGACATTTAGGCAAGATAGTAATGAACATGTACAAATAAATTATTTGACATTTTCACGCAGTTCTCAATAAGAAAAAACACCTGGTGATCCTGGAAATATAAATATTTAAAATGTGTTTTGATGTTCTATCCCCCACCAAGAGGCAGATACACCATGGATGAGATATCTAGCACCTGTTACATTGTGGCAACATCATAAATAATTACTTTGTCTAATTAGTATAAACTGCTGCTCATAACCATGCAATGTACTGAACAACATTATAGGGTTTTTTTTGCATGTGAAACAAGGTAATAAAATCAAGACACAAAGCTGAGATCTATTTTCTGTCCAAACACTGGAAGGTAAAATGGGGCTAAAATACTACATAATTAGAGTAATACCATGACAAATATAATCTTTTCATTAGCTTAGTGTACTGAAACAAACTAAGTTTTTTTTATTATTGGGCGTTGGTTGCTTGTATTTTGCCACAAGGGTTTATTTTTTTTAATTTTTGCCATAAATTATAACTTCTGAAGTATTTCTTACAAAGCTCATTTACAACAATGGAGGTGCTGGAAAGCTGTATATAATATATATATATATACATCAATCAGCTATAACTTTATGACAATCCACCCTATATTGAGTAGGTCCCTCTTTTGCTGCCAAAGCAGCCCCTTTTACCACCAAAACTGTCCTGACCCCTTAAGACATGGATGCCACTAGACTTCTGAAGGTATGCTGTGGTATCTGCCACCAAGTCATCAGTTGCACATCCTTTCAGTCCTGTAAGTTGCAAGGTGAGGCCTCCATAGATCAGACTTGTTTTTCCAGCACATCCCATAGATGCTTGATTGAACTGAGATCTGGAAAATTTGGAGGCCAAAGTCAACACCTCTAACTCATTGTTGTGTTCCTGAAAGGGGCCCCTGAAAGGGGCCACTGCCATTAGGGAAATCCATTTCCATGAATGGGTGTACTTGGCCAGCATTAGTTCTTACATTTCAAAGTAACATCCACAGGAATGGCAGGACCCAGGTTTCCCAGAAGAACATAGCCAAAAGTATCACACTGCCTCAACCAGCTTGCCTTCTTCCCATACTGCATCCTGGTGCCATCTCTTCCTTAGGTAAGTGACACATACATACCCAACCATCCAAAAAGTAGAAGAAAATGTGATTCATTGGACCAGGCCATCTTCTTCCATTGCTCTGTGGTCCAGTTTTGGCCCATTTGTAGAAATGGGTATATTTGGAGCGCTTGGCGCCCAATCTGGGAAAGTCTGAGTGGGTAGGTGGTGCAAATAATGCAGGGGTGTTTTTGGCATAATATGCCAAAAACAATTAAAAATAAATGAAAGTCCAAGAGGAGTCTCTAAGCAAGAGTCCATGCACTGTAGATACTGGCAGCCAGCTGTCAGCATTGAATGAGACTCTGTGAACAGTAAAGGGAAGAAGAGAGTAGCACGGATCTAAGTGCAGCATAGAATGAAACCAAGTTTAATATGTGGTAATGAACCTACAAGGGGTAGAGGCAGTATAGACATATAGTACACAGGGTCCATGTGGATCTCTACTGTCTGTGCAGGCAGGCGCAGGTGATTGCTAGTCCTGGCCACTCCGGTGGCATCCGAGACTCTTAGGCTAGAGATGATCTGCTGGGCAGGTGGTGAGACATCATTCGTACATCAGCTGTGACAGACAGAGGGCGTGGCTGAGCTTGCATTCGGAGCATATGTGCTCCTTTATCAGACATGGGGGCCGCCATCTTTGGTGAGGTCTATATAGGGGAAGGAAGGGCGGTCCTTGGAACAACAAAGCTCAACGGTCCCACGCTTAGAAATCCGACAAAAGACACACCAATTTCGGTCCACAGTAAAAATACACAGGAAAACAACTATATGCACATATTATCAGATCTAAAACAGGCAAAAATGTAAAAAAAGAATCAAAAAAATGATTTTGGCTGGGAATACTTACAAATAGATGAATCACAGATATGTAAATCTCATAAGACCATAAGGGTCCTGTTAAAAAAATATTAATTTGCAAATTTGAGAATATAAAATGGTAAATGATAACATGTATGACACATGGAAGAAAAGTTTACCTTAACCAGGGTAAGTATCCATAAGAATAAAAATAAAAAATAAATTAGGCCTGGCTGACAATTGAACATGCTAAGTGGTGTAGTATATGGGAAATATAATGTAACGTATGCAGAATGCAGCAAACGACAAGTATGGACAGCCCATAGGCTGTTGTGGGTACACAACTAGGACCTTTGTATAGTATATGGAAATTTATATGTAGTACGTATGTACATACATATGTAGTACCTTACAAAGATAAGGCCATGGTGCAAGAAGAGGGGGGTGGGGGAAGGGGGAGAAAAGGAACTGATTCAATATGAGAATGCAAATGGTACATGGTCAGTTCAAAGGTAGTGGGTAGTAGACATTGGGATGAGTGTAAGGAAGATTGCATCATGTCTGATGGGCCGATGTATTCTCTGTGTTCTCTGTTATTTATATGAAATTAGAGAATGGAATGTATTTCAATGTCTTCATTGAGGCCTCCAGGACTAAGCTATCCAAAGTGTAGATCCAAAAATGTTCTCTCTCAAAGAGACGATTAATGCGCTTTGGCGGGGGGGCTTTGGGGATAGTTTCAACTACTCAAACCTGTAGTCCCTTGGGGAAACCTTGATGGAACTCAGTGAAATGTCTGGGGATTGTCAGTTCTTTACACTCTTTTATAGATCGCCTGTGCTCTACGATTTTTTTTCCACAGAGTATGGATAGTGCGGCCTATGTACAATAGGCTGCAGGGGCAGGATAAGCAGTAAATGCTGAGTCCTCATGAGCAATTATAAAATTCTTCCAAGTGATATGTTTTGCCTTTTGTGGTAAATTGTTTTTGTCCATGTTGTACAAACTTGCACGTCGAGCACTTTAATTTTCTGCATTTGTACATTCCTTTGATGGCTGAGAAGTTGGATTTCATTTTACTGGGGGCTATGTGACTTTTAATAGTTCTGGCTTTCCTGTACGTGATTTTTCGTATATTGCTTAGGGAAGACTTGAGATGAGGATCTTATAGGAGTATTCCCCAGTGTTTACGAAAGATATACTCCATCTTTTTATGCTGTGTGTGAAATGTGTTGTGTGTGTTAAATCCTGTAGTTTTGGATGCTTCTCGATTATTGTAGTTGGAAGTGGGTACTTCATTAAGAAATTGCATATGGGCCTCCTCAACTAAAAAAGGAGGATACCCTTTCTCTTTTCCCCTCTACACGTCCGAACCCCTTCACTCTATTTGTGGATTTGAATTGTATATTTTGCACGATACATACATTACATTATTGTCATCTGGTATGGCTCCCAATCGTTGGTTGACAATTTTGTCGCCTATTGCAATTCCAACAATCTGGGCTTGTCATTCACATCAGTCTGCTATCCAGACAACCTGGCCTTCCTGGACCTTTAATTATCTCATACAGAACAAGCCATTTACACCAACTATGTCAAGCCAACTGCTGGCAATTCCTACCTATACTTCTGCAGTTGCCATCACCCAGGGTGGATAGCAAATATTCCAAAGAGCCAATTCTGCTGGCTAAAGCACAACTGTACTTGTTTAGAGGACTATACCGCACAGGGGGACCTCCTAAAGAAAGATTATCCTTCTTCTTTAGTTGAGAAGGCCTTTATGCAATTTCTTAATGAAGTACCCACTTCCAACCGCCATAATTGAGAAGCATCCCAAACTACGAGATTTATCACCCAATTTCACACACAGCATAAAAAGATGGTGTTTATCTTTTGTAAACACCGAGGAATACATCTATAAGATCCTCATCTCAAGTCCTCCCTAAGCAAAAATCCCATACAGGAAAGCCATAAATATTAAAAGTCACATAGCCCCCAGTAAAATGAAATCTACCCAAGCTCAATCCAAACCCACTCTCACTGCTCATCAGAACTTGTCATTTACTGCTTATCCTGCCCCTGTGGCCTGTTGTACATAGGCTGCACTATCCATACTCTGTGGAAAAGATTTGGAGAGCACAGACGATCTATAGAAGAGTGTAAAGAACTTACCATCCCCAGACATTTCACCAGGTTCCACCTGGGACTACAGGTTCAACCAAGGTTCTCCCAAGGGACTACAGGTTTGGGTAGTCAAAGCTATCCCCAAAGCCCCCTCCTCCAGCAGAGCAAATTAAGCGTCTCTATGAGAGAGAGGCTTTTTTGATCTACACTTTGGATAGCTTGAGCACTGGAGGCCTGAATGAAGATATCGAAATACATTCCATCCTCTAATTTCATATAAGTAACAGAGAACACAGAGAATACAGCAGCCCATTGGACATGATGCAGTCTTCCTTACTCTCATCCTAATCTCTACTACCCACTATGTTTGAACTGACCATGTACTATTTCCATCCTCATGGAATCAGTTCCTTTTCTCCCCCTTCCCCCTTCTTCCTGCACATAGCCCTTATCTTTGTACTGTACTCCATATACTATACAAAGGTCACACCTCCTAGTTGTGTACCCACGGCAGCCTATGGGCTGTCCATACCTGTCAGTTGCTGCATTCTGCTTATGTTAAATTATATTTCCCATATATTACACAACTTAGCATGTACAATTGTCAGCCAGTCCTGATTTATTTTAATCACTTTTTATTTTTATTCTTATGGATACTTATGATGGTTAAGGTATACTTTTATTCCATGTGTCATACATGTCCTCCTTTACCATTTTACATTTTCTAATCTGCATATGAATATTTTTTTTTTAACAGGACACTTATGGTCTTATGAGATTTACATATCTGTGATTCATCTGATTGTTAGTATTCCCAGCCAAAAACATTTTTTTTTTTTTTATATTTTTGCCTATTTTAAATCTTTAAAAATGTGCATATAGTTGTTTTCTTGTGTATTTTTACTGTGGGATGAAATTAGTGTGTTCTAAGCATGAGACAGCTGAGCCTTGGTGTTCCATAGACCGCCCTTCCTTCCCCTATATAGACCTCACCAAAGATGGCCATCCCCCATGCCTGATGAAGGAGCACACATGCTCCGAACGCAAGCTCAGTCACGCCCTCTGCCTGTCACAGCCAATGCATGAATGATGTCTCACCACCCGCCCAACTGATCATCTCCAGCCCCGGAGCCTTGGATCGGCTGGGACTAGTGATCACCTGCCTGCATGGACAGCAGAGACCCACGGAGACCCTGTGTACTATATGCCTATATTGCCTCTACCCCATGTGAGTTAATTACTACATATTAAACTTGGTTTCATTCTACGCTGCACTTAGATCCATGCTGCTCTCTTCCTTCCTTTACATGCCCAATGTAGGCACGTTTGTCTGTGGATGCAGGTCAGCATGGAAACTCTGACCAGTCTGCAGCTATGCAGCCTCATACACAGCAACCGGCGATACCCATTTTTTCTGTTATAAGCGCATCAGCTTCATGGACAACATATACAGTGGGGACGGAAAGTATTCAGACTCCCTTAAATTTTTCACTCTTTGTTATATTGCAGCCATTTGCTAAAATCATTTAAGCAAATTTTTTTCCTCATTAATGCACACACAGCACCCCATATTGACAGAAAAACACAGAATTGTTGACATTTTTGCACATTCATTAAAAAAGAAAAAATGGAATATCATATGGTCCTAAGTATTCAGACCCTTTGCTGTGATACTCATATATTTAACTCAGGTTCTGTCCATTTCTTCTAATCATCCTTGAGATGGTTCTACATTAGAGTCCGGCTGTGTTTTATTATACTGATTGGACTTGATTAGGAAAGCCACACACCTGTCTATATAAGATCTTACAGCTCACAGTGCATGTCAGAGCAAATGAGAATCATGAGGTCAAAGGAACTGCCTTAAGCGCTCAGAGACAGAATTGTGGCAAGGCACAGATCTGGCCAAGGTTACAAAAAAATTCTGCTGCACTTAAGGTTCCTAAGAGCACAATGGCCTCCATAATCCTTAAATGGAAGACGTTTGGGATGACCAGAACCTTTCCTAGAGCTGACTGTCCCACCAAACTGAGCTATCAGCGGAGAAGAACCTTGGTGAGAGAGGTAAAGAAGAACCCAAAGGTCACTGTGGCTGAGCTCCAGAGATGCAGTCGGGAGATAGGAGAAGGTTGTAGAAAGTCAACCATCACTGCAGCCCTCCACCAGTCGGGGCTTTATGGCAGAGTGGTCCGACGGAAACCTCTCCTCAGTGCAAGACACATGAAAGCCCGGATGGAGTTTGCTAAAAAACACCTGAAGGACTCCAAGATGGTGAGAAATAAGATTCTTTGGTCTGATGAGACCAAGATAGAACTTTTTGAGCTTAATTCTAAGCGGTATGTGTGGAGAAAACCAGGCACTGCTCATCACCTGTCCAATACAGCCCCAACAGTGAAGCATGGTGGTGGCAGCATCATGCTGTGGGGGTGTTTTTCAGCTGCAGGGATAGGACGACTGGTTGCAATCGAGGTAAAGATAAATGCGGCCAAGTACAGGGATATCCTGGATGAAAACCTTTTCCAGAGTGCTCAGGACCTCAGACTGGGCTGAAGGTTTACCTTCCAACAAGACAATGACCCTAAGCACACAGCTAAAATAATGAAGGAGTGGCTTCACAACAACTGTGACTGTTCTTGAATGGCCCAGCCAGAGCCCTGACTTAAACCCAATTGAGCATCTCCGGAGAGACCTAAAAATGGTTGTCCACCAATGTTTGCCATCCAACCTGACAGAACTGGAGTAGATCTGCAAGGAGGAATGGCAGAGGATCCCCAAATCCAGGTATGAAAAACTTGTTGCATCTTTCCCAAAAAGACTCATGGCTGTATTAGATTAAGAGGGTGCTTCTACTAAATACTGAGCAAAGGGTCTGAATACTTAGGACCATGTGATATTTCAGTTTTTCTTTTATAATAAATCTGCAAAAATGTCAACAATTCTGTGTTTTTCTGTCAATATGGGGTGCTATGTGTACATTAATGAGGAAAAAAATGAACTTAAATGATTTTAGCAAATGGCTGCAATATAACAAAGAGTGAAAAATGTAAGGGGGTCTGAATACTTTCCATCCCCACTGTAAAAACTTGCAGCCTAATCTATCCCACCAACTTTGTAGATTGTAATGAAATAGTCAGTGTTATTCAGGTATCCTTTCAGTGGTCATAAAGTTATGGCTAATTGTTGTATAGAAAAACAAAAAAACCTGATTTTTGCTTACACGTGCTTGGATGATCGAAGTCAGAAAAACTTCAACTTGTTCACTAAGCGTACACTCTCTTGGCATAGTAAATGAGATGCATTTGGGATGAAGTTGTACTGAATTTATTAATCCAATAAGGTGCATGCAAAAATCCTTGCATTGTCTTGTAATGTTAGTGTTAATTTTGCCATAAAATGCAATATTTTTTGTTTTGTTATCTGCAAGTTATTTCAAATATAGGTAGTGTTTTAATCTGTTTTAAATGGGCTCCCTTTTGTACCAAACAATGATCAATGAAAGTAAAGTGTGCTAAATGAAATCATTGTTTATTTTACTGTAGATTTACACTTTGAATTGATAATTTTTTTTTTACTTTCACTGCTGGCATGATTATTGACAAATTTGGAATAGTAAATGTTTATTTTGAAATGCCAGGTTGTATGACAAAAACAGAAGATATTCTAGGATATGCCATATTCAGATTTTCATATCTGTTACTGTCATTTTATTTATGATTACTTATTAGCTGGTCAGAAGTCACAGGTTATTTTATGTTTTGATTAACTAGGAAATGGGTTTGGAATAAGGGTTATTGGCGGAAAAGAGATACCAGGGAGTCAAGGAGAGATTGGAGCATACATTGCCAAGATTCTACCAGGTGGAAGTGCTGAGCAAACTGGCAGACTCAGTGAAGGTAAGAATGTATTTGTTTTGTCAGGTATTTATAGCATTTTTTTCAAAAAAATTTGTGACACGTGTAAGAAGAATGAATAAATATTTACTAAATACCAGTAGCTGCAGTCACTAAAAAGCAAATAGTGCCCAAAAATATTTTTTTATGAAAAAATTGTTTTGCTGTTTGTTCAAATAATAGGTATAGCACAGTCACCATCATATTTTAGATGTATAGCTCTATAAAAGTATTCATCTTTTTTTCATAAGTGCATTTTTTTTTAATGTTCAAGTGAATGGTCAAACAACACATGGATATGGATATTTCACTTTTTTTTTTATAATAAAACTTGTGGTGAGGTACATTACCAGGCATTTCCCCTTTCAAATACTTTTGGCCAGTTCACACCACAATTTCCTCATTCCTGATATATTTAGGCATGCATGTTTTTGATGGTGCATTTATTATGCATTTTTGATGCATTCCATTGCATTTTTCCCTATTTTTTCTTCATCTAAATTGAGGACATATCTATTCTGGTGCAATTTGATGCATTTTGCCATGTTCCAGATGCATTTCATAACAAAAATAATGCAACAGTTTTTTTTGACACCACTGGAATGCACTGCACTGGTGTGAATTAGAATCATTGGAATCCATGTTAAACACTATCCATGCATGTTTGATGCAGAATAAAAATGCACCGGACTGCATATGATGTGAACCAGAACTTTATCCATTTAAACAACATTTTAAGTAACTTTCTGTTTTGGTAACTGTTAACATAAACCTGAGCATCGCTTAAGGATACGTGTACTTGGTAACTTTAGTTAATTCTGTAAAGCTGATTGCAAAAAATATATACATTTTTAAAGAGTGTATTTGTGTGTACATTCTGTACATGCATAGATTTCATGGTGCTCCTCCATCTTCCCTATGATGTAGATGATGATGTAGAGAGACGGTACGGTCTGCTGATCTCAAGCGTTAAGTAACTGTTGCAAGTGTTCAGTGCATTAGAATCCTGATCTGTACTAGGATTTGACAGGGGTTTCTAACCCACTTCAATTAAAACACTTAGTTTCCAATAAACCAAGGTCATGTGTCCCCAGTGCACGCTTCATCAGTCAAGTTCAGGACAGTTGCAAACATAGTGGGAGAGGAGATCTACTTATATGTAAGGGATACCAAGCGCATGTATCCAGCAGTGGCAGGGATGACCAGTTCAGTGTAGCAGAACTTAGGAAATGGGAATCAAACTGAGTAAGGTAAAAAAAGGTTTAATAATGCACATAACACCAATCCAACACCAACAGACCATAAGCAAAGCAAAAGTGAAAAATAAACAGGACAGTAAAACAAAACCAAGCCAACAACCTAACTTTAATAGACTATATAAAAAGGGAGGGAAGCTGACATAACAGAGCATGACCAGGACTGGGACTGGGAACAAGGGGAACAAAGATGGGGTAACGGGATACAGGGAACTAGATGCAAAATAAAAGATAAGGCAGGGGTCAGTATAATCAGCAAGGAGGTATATGACTTAGGCTGGCCATACACTATTCAATTTTCCTGTTCAACTTTCCTTTAGATTTACCAAAACCATATAATATGAGGTGAAACCTAAACACTTTCAATTTGGATGCAATCAGGCAGGCCCTTGTACTACATAGTTGAAGGTAAATCTAAAGAAAATTGAACAGGAAAATTGAATGGTGTATGGCCAGCTTAACACTGAATAAATTATGAACATCAAGAGAGGGTTGCATACCTTTCCAGCAGCCAGGATAATGTAAAGCCTAGTTACTGGGATCTGCTTGCTGTTGAGAGACACCTGCTGGTGGCCACCATAATTACACTCTTCAGCTTTGGGAACCACAGTGCTCCAGGTGATCCTGGTCCTGACATTGTGCTCTTTTTGGCTTAAACTCTTGTTTATTATTATAAATTGTAAGGCTGATGTCAGCTAGGTTTCCAGAAAAACATACTACTGCCCCTTACTTGCCAGGCCTTTCAGAAGCATAAAATAAAAAGGCATAGTAGCTTAATTTAGTAAGTTGCAAACTATCCAGTGCTCAGACCAAGGCTCTTCAAGTAATATCTTGGCAAGTAATGTTTTACTCAATGCAGCCCTCCTTAGACTGAGTAATCTTTAACACACTGTAAAAACACACACAGGAGGGTGTAAACCACCATAACCATTTATTAAAAATCATAAACAATAATACAGCCCTCAAAAATTACACTCAACTGCTCACATTTTGTGAGTGGATTATGAGGGGTGGCTAGGAAGGGCTGCCTGGGAGCCAGGGGGCAAGCACCGCCGGCAGGCAGGGTTGAATGGGAGTCCTTCTCCCAGCGATCGCAGAGGGGAAGAGAGAGGAGAGCCGTCCAAATGATCAGAGCGCAGGGAACACAGTGATAACAGCTTTCATTTCAATTGCTGTATGTTCCCCGCACTCGCTGTCACATACAGCCCCACCCCCTGGATGGGAACTTTGATAGACAGAGCACCCGTCCAATCCCAGGATGGGTGATCTGTCCATCAAAGTTCCCTGGCCAGGGGGCGGGACTGTATATGATGGCGAGCAGCGGGAACATACAACAATTTAAATGAAAGCTGTTATCACTGTGTTCCACGCGCTCTGATCATCCAGGCAGCTCTCCTGGTCCTCTCCTCTCTTCCCCTGCAGAGGCAGGCTGCATTGGTGGGCACAAGCTGCATTGGTGGGCACAGGCTGCAATGGTGGACACAGGCTGCATTGGTGGGCACAGGCTGCATTGTTGGGCACAGGCTGCATTGGTGGGCACAGGTAGGCTGCATTGGTGGCCACAGGCAGGCTGCATTGGTGGGCACAGGCAGGCTGCATTAGTGGGCATGAGCAGGCTGCATTGGTGGACATGGGCAGGCTGCATTGGTGGGCAGGCTGCATTGGTGGGCACGGGCAGGCTGCATTCATGGGCACGGGCAAGCTGTATTGATGGACATGGGCAGGCTGCATTGATGGACGCAGGTGAGGCAGTATTGATGGACACAGGTGATGCAGCATTGATGGACACAGTTAGGCTGCATTGTTGGGCATGGATAAAGTTGTTGTTAGTATTTATTTTATAACTTAATTCTGCATAAAAAATGTAAGTGTCTGTTCATGAGATAATTTATGAGGACGTATTTAGGTGGAGGGATTAGTGGCAGGACATGGGCGGGGTTGGGTGGGGCAACTGGTGGCGAGTAACCCTTGAGGCCTGCAGCTCAGGACTTGAAATTTTGAGCCCTGCAATAATTTACTCACAAACATTAATAAAAACAGGCTTATCGAACAACAACAGCAGCCGTAGGCCGTGTTTTCTGTTCCAATGCCACGCGGTTGAGATGCGTACGTGTTTCAGGGGACAAGCCCCCTGTTTTTTATAGCTTCACAACACCTAGACTCCCAGCCAGGTCTTCTCTCCAACATTAGTGCCTGACCTCACAAATGCTCTTTTGCAGCTGTTTTAGCTGCAGAAGGTGGGCCAACTCAATATAGAACCCTACGGACTATGACTGGGATGCCATAAGTTAATTTGCTTGTAAAGGCAGGCATCCCAATAATTTTGAAAATATGGATTTAGATATATTAAATGCACATATACTGTATTAATAATGAAAAAAAATGATTTACAAAGACAGGTAAGCCACATTTGGTCAAAACCCCCCAGTCTTCCCAATCCTTCTCCACATAAAAGGGTTTTCATTTGTGTTCCTATTGGAGAGATTTCCCATCACCTCCTGCCCTTATGAGCCTCTGGCACAGGAAGAGGAGAGGAGGGGAACCTCATCCAGACAGAGACAAAAAAAACAAAAAAACCCGACAACAGTTCTAACTATTTCCTATGCTACCCTAACAAAACAAGGCTAGTGTTAGGCTTCAATGCAGCAGAGTAGTCATGTCACTGCCTATCAATATGATTTTTTTCATCTGTTAGCCATGCAATGCATTTTCACATAATATCTTTAGTTTTGGTTAGCTTATGCCAGCATGTTAGAAAGGCTGCATAGATTTCTCTAGTGAGTAATGTGTGTGAAGATACAAATAGAATATGATTCATTACCTTCTGACATTTTAGCAGTTCTATTTGGTGACTTGCAGTACCCAATTTCAAAATAATGATAGCGCTTGAAATGCATGCCATACATTAGTAAAATAATGTAATTCATATGGTGAAGTGTTTTGTTCTTATCAAAAGACCATCTAGTTTGGCCAATAAACACAAAAAACATACAATCAATTATAATATTGCATCAGTGGCTTTGTGCAAGAGATTTCCTTGCATTAGTATCCCATGTGTCTGAATCAGTGTTTTGTATTAAAAAAAAGTTAAAAAGCAAAGATATTTAGAAAATTTGAGAATTTGAAATTAATAAGAAAAAAAAGCACACGTAAATAAATAAATAAAAAAAACAAACAAGAAATGTGATTAAAATGATTAAAATGTACATTTGCTTTAAACACTGCTATTAAGTAATCAGTTGATGCCTTTTCAACTATCTGATTACCCATACCATTTCTCAACATTTGAGTACAGTACATAGCAGTGTCAAATAACAAAACTCTGATTTTGTTTACATTAACAGCCCTTTCACACTGGGGCCGCCCATGCATTAGCGGTGAAGTGCTGCTCATTTTAGCTGAACTTTACTGCTGTTTAAGCAGCACTTTTCACCAGCTAGTGGGGAGCTTTTAACCCCAGAGAAGGGGTTAAAAATGCCAATGTTGCGGCGACTTCTGAAGCGCTTTTTTAGATGCTTGGGAAGCGCTGCCCATTCATTGCAATGGGCAGGGGCGTTTTGAGAGCGCTGTATACAGTGCTTCCAAACCACCCCAAAGATGCAGGCTTTTTCTAACATCCCGCAAGCCCACCCCCCAGTGTGAAAACACTCGGGCTTTCACATTCGGGCGGCATTGGAAGGCCGTTTTCAGGCGCTTTACAGGTGCTATTTCTAGCGCTAAAATGCCTGAAAATTGCCTCAGTGTGATAGGGCTCTCAACGTATTATTTAAAACTGTTGGGCACACTTACGGTGTACACATAAGCTTACGGGCGTTTTTTTTGACGAGGTAGGGGAGAAGGCAGCAACTGTCAAACTTCCTTTTTACATATAAGCCAAATTGTCCGGTTAACAAAAGGTAAGTAAGGCTAAAAGAGGGGCCACATGTAAATCTTTCACAAGGAAGTCTGCTAAATTACAATTATTTAAAGTATAGGGAAAAGCTAAACTATAAACTAATTAAATGTTACCTCTGCAGTGCTCCCCATTAACTGTATTCATTTTCTAATGAATTCAAATGCTAATATATTTTTAAATTTTAAATCACTCTGTAGTCCCAAGATAGGGACAAGGAGGTCTTATTTCTCTCAGTGAGATAATTCAGAAATTGTGCACAAGGCAGCTTTGACATGACATCTGACATGATCAAATGGTATTTTTTGCACTTACCGACTGTATATAACAAAATACTTTCAATGGTATATTTACCAACCTTAAAGGGAGCAGATAAGAGATGTTCATTGATAGGGTTTGCATACATTTTAATAACAAATTGTGCAAAAGTGAAGTTGTTTGCTATTAGAACAAAAAAAGAATTCACCTGTCCTTCATTCTTTTACAGCCTTCTCTAGTCTTCTTTACACCAATGTTTATACATTTTATTATGCATGTCATTTCTAGTATTTACTGCATTTTTGCTCTGCAAAACCAATGACATTCTATTCAAAACTGACCACCTTGACCAATCAGGTTGTCTTGATTTTTGCACAATAACATCACATTTTTTTAACTAACGTAACTAACTTTCTCCTGGTTGACATTTTTGCAAAATTTTCTGATATTTTCTAGCTGCTTTAGTCAGTTCAGTTTATCTAAGGTCTATATTTATGAAGCAGTTAATGATGAATTACAAAACATTCACTGAAGGTGTATCTTTCTGGGGCAAATGTTTGAAATATGGTGATTGCTTCACCTGCAGAGAATTTTAGTGAATGTTACATACACTGCTTTATACGTATATGCCTAGGAGTCTGACTGAAGTATTTCTAAGCTATGGCATGACACGATAATAGCCTTAATAATTATTTGTACCCCTATCAGGTTGTTTTTGCTGTTGTCTTTGTCACCATTAAGGCGATTTATTCTCTATTCATCCTGATTTGTCCTAATCGCCACTGTTATGGGGACTTAAAGTGATGGGGGAATCCAAAATTATGAGTTGTCACCAGAACTGGATTAGAAGTAAATTCTTCCAATGGGAGTGCTTGCCCCTTTGATAACAATCTAATAGGGGATTTCCCTCATGTTGGAGAGGTTTCTTTTCACTTCCTCTATGACTAAGCCCACAGGAGAGTGAAATGTGTAAGATGAGCATGGCTTGGGAGCAGAAAAGCTGAAGCCTATCCTCCATACTTGTTGATTGGGCTGATGTATAGCTCCCTACTCTTTTTGATTCCAGCTCTTCTCATATCCTGTCCCATCTTCATGACAGGAAGTGAAGAGAAATCTCCCCAATGGCTTGGGAGCAGAAAAGCTGAAGCCTATCCTCCATACTTGTTGATTGGGCTGATGTATAGCTCCCTACTCTTTCTGATTCCAGCTCTTCTCACATCCTGTCCCATCTTCATGACAGGAAGTAAAGAGAAATCTCCCCAATGGGATATAGATGATTAGAGATTATAGAAGATTAACTACTAGCCCTACTCAATCCAAAATTAAAAAAGTTTGGGGTTGAGGTATACTTTAATTCCTGTGCATTTATGTGTGTATTTTGTTGCAAGTATGTGTACCCATGTTACATTCTGCACATGAATATTGTATTTTCATAGTGTGTGTTTTCTTTATATATTTATTTATGGCCATATCTATGGATTCATGGATTCCAAATCTTTATAGTTATGTAGGCTATACTTCAGGCTCTACCCTGTGTTTTATGACATTATTTTGAAGCAGGTGGTACAGGTTAATACAACGATATCAATATACTATTTTTTGGATTTTGTTATGCCACAGCACAGGAATACGGCAAAACATGTACGAAGATCCATTTTAGTTTTTGTAAGTGACGATTGTGTTATTTTGCAGTGGACATTCCTTGTGTGCTCTTATCAAATATCTCCGCTTGCTGTGTGAAAACTGAGAATGTGACATCCTTTCTTAAAGCAGCATATGAATACAATTTAAGATGACAATTTTGCTTTCTAAATTGTATTTATACTATATCTATTTATAGCTGTATTTTTACTATTTAAATATAACAATTTAATGATAATATAATGCATATAATGCATACTTCTTCTAGATTTCCTAATCAACCAATATTTTTTATTTAGACCTGCCTAATATTTAAAATGCAGCTTTCTGTTGAGTTTGAACCTGCCCTTCAAAGCATTACATTTTACAAGTGGAAAAAAAGCTACTTTAAGAAATCACATTCCTTCAGATATACTGAAGATACACTATATTATAGTGCACTATGGGTTTTGTGGATTGTATAATTCTACATTGGTAGGATTCAATTGTTTAATATAATTGCATCACCTAGATGTTGTATACACCTTTTAGCTTTTGTTTAAAGACACCTAGCATTTGTCCGCACTGCTGCCTAAAGCAGCAATTTATATTAGATATCTGAAAATGACATAAAATGTTTAGTCACTTAAAAAAATGCACAATACTGCTACTAATTTATACAGGTATTTTATGCTTAAAAAGACACATTGTAAAAGATGAAAATTGTCCCTTAACTCCAATAACCAAGTGTTACCAAATGTAAAAAAGAGTTAAAGAGACATTCTCATTATGTCTATACAGGACAAAAAAAAAACAGTGTCTCCGCAAAGGCATCCCTAACCCCCCTCCCCCATACTGACCTTAAAAGTGCTTCCCCTCTGCTCCTCCCCTGCTGCTGGCACTAAAATGACTGGGGTTGGTGACTTGAAGTACTCTCACAGGGGAGGTGGTCACATGGACCTGCATAACCAAAAGTAGCAGGTATTATGGACAGCTGCTGAGGTGGAAGGAGTGTTGAGGGAGCACTAGTAAGATTAGTAGGAGGTTGTAGTGTTGGATTATTTGGAGAGACAGTGTCACTTTGCCCTGCATGGACAAAGTGAAAGTGCCTCTTTAAAGCGGGCATTAAAACAGAATGTTCATAATGTGACTCTCATAACATAGTTGAATTTTACCTGCCATTAAAGTAAAAAGCATGTGAGATTTTGCACTTTGTGCACATTAAACACCCGAGCACCTGCACTAAATCAGTTTTGCTCATTGGCTTATTCAAGAAGAAGCATGCAAAATGCAGTAATCCATAGCAGGCAGTCAGAAAGGCACATTTATACTCTGGCTGCATCAAAAGGAAATATGACTTATTGCGATGGCATTCTGTGCTTTGCACAATATTGTTCCTTGTATTGTTTTTTTTTTTGGATAAGCACAGATGTGGCAGTTCGCCATTGATACAATAAATGCTCACATAAATTGTGAATAATTGGATTGACTACAAAGTGGTAACAATACATAAGTTGCAAGTTTCAAATTAAGATGTAGAAATCTTCTAGTTTGTGGCAACATTTTTTGTAGTTTCAATATATATATATATATATATATATATATATATATATATATATATATATATATATATATAATGAACAGTCTCACTACAGGTGCATTTGGTGATCATTTTGGCAACTGGCAGTTACCAGATTCTTAATATTCAAAGAGCTGCCCATAATATATAAGCAGTATGATAAATCTAAATTAACAGAAAGCAGTAAAAATATATATTTTTATATGTAGATATTAAACTAAAATAACAACATGTGACCATTTTTTACAGGAATGCAAATTTTAGAATGGAATGGTTTCCTATTAACTGCAAAGACATATGAAGAAGTTCAAAGTATCATTAGTCAATCAAGTGGGGAAGCAGAAATATGTGTAAGACTGTGAGTTTATTTTCATCTTTCTTTGTTCCAGTTATTAATGTCACTTTTGGTAGTGAATACTAATTGGATAATTATGAAAGTTACATTAAAGCTTAACTCCATGATGTCCCTTTAAATAGTGTGTTTGGGCCAAGCTTTACTGCGCTTGCTGGATGTGCTGTATTAACTCTATGTGTAGCCTCAGCTGCATACAGTATACAATGCTGTGTTCTATGCTCTGGCATATATACTGTATATACAGTCTATCTATCTATCTATCTATCTATCTATCTATCTATCTATCTATCTATCTATCTATCTATCTATCTGTACAGTATCTCACGAAAGTGAGAATAAAATAAATACTGTTTTAAATATTTGATTTACCAATAACAGCCAGATAATTTACTAAAACTGGAGAGTGCAGCTCTGCATGGTAGCCAATCAGCTTCTAAGTGCAGGTTGTTCAATTAAGCTCTGAGAATAAAACCTGGAAGCTGATTGGTTTCTTTGCAGAGCTGCATCAGATTTTGCACTCTCCAGTTTTAGGAACTCAAACCCAAAAGCTTTTGTGCAGAAAGAATTCTAGCTTTCCAGATGCAGATAAGTAAAGCTGAGTTAAAGGAAGAACACATTAATTACACTGAAGATAACTCAAACATTGGGGTTTGATACTTGAGCAAGGTTGATGATGGGAAGTGTAGGTGTATAGCTGTGTTCTACACCATTTAACTGATCAAAAATGAAAAGCACAATGTACAGTCATCTTTAACATTAAGTATTCAAATCAAATATTATTTATGTGTTCACTTTGTATTGTGGCTATGCAAATTTAAGATAAGCCCTAAGGTAAAAATATTGGTAAGAAAAAAGAAAGTAATTTGGTCCACAGGCACCAAAGCTTTTATTGTATTATTTTCAATGTAATATTATATTATTTTCAATGCTAGTAGTGCTTTGATGGTATTTACCACTGCGACAATATAGTATTTATACCCGTGATAGTGTACATTTTGGCTGAGGTTTAAGACTAGTGTTAAGGGCTAGGCTGGAGGTTACCTTTAGGCATCAGGTTTACAGTTAAAGTTAAGGATTACATTGAGGTTAAGCATCAGTAAGTTATTATTGAGTTTTCAGGTTTCAAAAATTAAAAATAAACTTCTGTGTCAAAAACATACACTCTTATTTTCTATACTGATCAGTGTATTCTGACAGCAGGGGTGGATTAACATTGTTTGTGCATATTTATGGATCTGTTCATTTTTTTTTTTTTATTAAATCCACTGGTTAAATGGAAAAAAAAGGAACCTGTATACCATGCTTAAACCTTCAGTATGAAACATACTTTGTCTCTAAGCATAAATTTAGGACTTCTCTAGGGGATGCACAGCCAGGGGTTTGTACAGGCAGGGATTGCATTGGCAACTATCATCTTGGATAAAGTATTCATATTGGATTAAGTATTACACTTCAGATCAGCACTTCAGCGAATGCACAAAGCGAAAATCTACAACATACTACTGCACAACACTAAACAGACTACAGATGACCTGATTCTCCATCAAACTTTTTCATCTGTCATCCAGGCTTCCTCTCAATCTCACCACTCTGTATCATCCACGCCCTACTTTTCATTTTCACAGTTGCATCCTCTCCTTAAACTCTTTCTTCTTCATCTCTCTTCTCAACCCCACAGCTTACATATATCACCCTCACTCCTGTCTTCACCTTATCACTGCATGCATCAGCTCCTGCTAATTCTGAACTCATATACCAATAAAACCTGCAGGACACTGGGACGTGTCCCCCCACGTAAGTCACACTCCCATATCACCTCTCTCACCCTTCTGCTTCTCCTAACTTCTGGAGATATTTCCTCAAATCCTGGACCGCCATCATTTACCTTCGGCCAACATACCCAGCACCCCCCATTCTCTGATAAGAGCTGCAATCCACACAATCTCATTTCTATTTCTCTTCTGCCTAGAACCAGCCTTCCCTTCTCCTGTGCCCTTTGGAATGCTCACTCTGTTTGTAACAAACTCACCATTGTCCGTGACCTATTTATTACAAACTCCCTGAACCTGCTTGCAATTACTGAGACCTGGATTCAAGAATCTGACTTTCCTTCTCCTGCTGCTCTCTCCTATGTGGCCTCCAGTGGACTCACTCTCCCAGGCCTAGTGGACAGAAAAGAGGTGGTGTTGGAATCCTCCTATCCCCTCAAAGCACTTTTTTTTTTTCTGCTATGGATTGTCTCTATGACAAAATCTCATCCTTGTCCTGCCCCAACTTGGCCACTTCTGTCTACAACAGTTCACTGTCATCCTCCCTTTATACCTTCGCCCCCTCACTACACACAGAATCAAGCCCTGACCGCTACAGCTCTGGCAGACAGACAATACCAAAAGCCTCAAAAAACAGAGCTGCGCTCTTGTGCGTCTGTGGCGTAAGACTAAGTCACAGCAAGATTTAAACCAATATAAATCTGCCCTCCAAAAATATCATTCCTGCCTCCACACTGCCAAACAGACCTACTTTATCACTCTCATTAACACCCTCTCACGCAGTCCCCATCAACTTTTTTCTACCTTTACCACTCTACTTTGTCCTCCATTACCTCCATTTACTAACTTACTCACTGCCCAGGAGATTGCTAATCACTTCAAAAATAAGATTGAGACAATTTGTCTCAAGATCTCTACTCTCCAGATATCTCCCTCACTTTACACTCCTTGTCCTCCTGCACAATCAATACTTCCCTCTTTTAACCCCGCTACTATAGAGGAAGTCACTAAACTTTTTTCTAACACCCACCTAACCTCCTTCCCCCTGGAACCTGTTCCTTCTCAAATACTACGGTCACCATCTGGCTCTATCCTACACTCTTTAACTCATATCTTCAACCTTTCACTCTCTACTGGCATCTTCCCAACCCTCTAAAACATGCGCTAGTCGCTCCCATACCAAAAAAGGCCTCACTAGATCCCAACAAACTTAACAACCTAGGATCCATCTCTTTACTCCCTTTTGCCTCCAAACTCCTTGAACGTTTAGTCTACAACCGACTGTGCAACCACCTTATTGAGAATAACCTTCTTGATCCCCTTCAGTCTGGATTTCCCCCACAGCACTCCACAGAAACTGCCCTCCTAAAACTCACAAATGACTTACTAACAGCCAAAACCAACAGTAATTATTCTGTACTCTTATGCCCCGTACACACGGTCAGATTTTCCGACGGAAAATGTGTGATAGGACCTTGTTGTCGGAAATTCCGACCGTGTGTAGGCTCCATCACACATTTTCCATCGGATTTTCCGATACACAAAGTTTGAGAGCAGGATATAAAATTTTCCGGCAACAAAATCCATTGTCGGAAATTCCGATCGTGTGTACACAAATCCGACGGACAAAGTGCCACGCATGCTCAGAATAAATAAAGAGATGAAAGCTATTGGCCACTGCCGCGTTTATAGTCCCGACGTATGTGTTTTACGTCACCGCGTTCAGAACAATCGGATTTTCTGACAGCTTTGTGTGACCGTGTGTATGCAAGACAGGTTTGAGCCAACATCCGTCGGAAAAAATCCTAGGATTTTGTTGTCGGAATGTCCAAACAAAGTCCGACCGTGTGTATGGGGCATTACTCTGCTGCCTTTGATACAGTTCACCACCCCCTCCTCCTCAAAAAACTCAATTTGCTTGGTCTCCATGGCTGCGCTCTCCGTTGGTTCGAATCTTACCTATCTCATCGCATCTTCAGTGTCACTTACAACTCCACTTCCTCCTCTCCAACTCCTCTTACCATTGGGGTCCCCCCAAGGTTCTGCCCTTGGACCTCTACCATTCTTGATCTACACATCCTCCCTGGGTCAGCTGATAGCCTCTGATGGCTTCCACTACCATTTATATGCTGATGACACACAAATCTATCTCTCTGCCCCTCAGCTCACCCCATTAGTCTCCTCATGCATCATTGATTTACTAACAAACATATCAGCCTGGATGTCAAACCACTTCGCCTCCACGTGCCCCTTCCCCTGACTTCTCTGTCAAGATCAACGGCACATATATCAGTCTGTCCCCACATGCCAGGGTACTAGGGGAAACCTTGGACTCTGAACTGTCCTTTCAGGCCCACATCCAATCCCTGTCCAAATCATGCCCCTTTTTAACTAATGACACCACCAAGCTTCTAATTCACTCCCTGGTTATCTCTTGCCTCGACTCCTGCAACTCCCTCCTCATTGGATTACCTTTACATAGTCTATCCCCCATTCAGCCCATAATGAATGCTGCTGCAAGACTCATCCACCTTACCAACCATTCAGTGTCCTCCAACCCTCTCTGCCAATCCCTCCACTGGCTTCCACTCACCCAATTAATAAAATTCAAAGTACTAACAATAATTTACAAAGCCATACATAACTCTGCCCCCAGTTACATCACTAACCTAGTCCCAAAATACCAACCAAGCCGCTCTCTTTGGTCCTCCCAAGACCTCCTGCTCTCTAGCTCCTTTGTCACCTCCTCCCATGCTCGGCTCCAGGATTTCTCCAGAGCTTCTGCCATCCTTTGGAACTCCCTACCCCAATCTGTCAGACTGTCCCCTAATCTATCCATCTTTAGACGATCCCTGAAAATTCTTCTCTTTAAAGAAGCCTATCTTGCTTCAATCTAATACACTGTTTTAATTCCTCCATCAGCTCACCCCCCACAGCTATTACCTTTTGTATCAATTGACCCTCCCTTTTTAGATTGTTAGCTCTAATGAGCAGGGCCCTCTGATTCCTCTTGTATCAAATTGTAATGTAAATGTAATGTCTGCCTTTATTTTGTTAAGCACTGCGCAAACTGTTGGCGCTATAAAAATCATGTATAATAATAATAATAAGCATATCCTGTCTCTGTGTTACTGTACGCTGACAACTATGTAGTAAATCAAGAATACTGCAATACTGCTGCTGAACTAAAACATTGATCTACATTTAGCCTTTAATGCAATGTAAACAAAATAAAGCATGACTTAAAGTATGACTAGTTGAACTGTATAATATTTCATTCAATTCTCAGGGTGTTTTTCCCCATTTTTTCCAGAGATATCAACATGCTATCAAATTCTGAAACTCCTCAGAACTTAGAGCTGCATGAACCAGGAAAGGCTGGTAAGTCACATTGCTTTGCTGTTTCTGTATTTTGCATTCTGAAATCAGTAGTAGAAAAAGTCTTTTATTTTTATTTTACTTAGTTATGTTTGCTACTCAAAACCAAAAATCACTATGCTCAAACCAAAATGACTAGAACAATACCATATAGTATATGCGCAAAAATAATTAGGTGATACAAATGTGCAAAATGCGCAATTTGTTGCCACTGACCTGTGTTCCCACAATCAGGAAAGTGCATTAAAACGTGTGTGCTTCAATCCAAATGTGCTCCACTGCTGTGCTCCACCGCCTATACATGCTGCCTTTTACCTCATGAAATGACCCCCACAATGTTAAGGTCAGACATAGCTTTCCTAGATCCCTGGGTAATATCACTGCAGGCAATACTCCAAAGGCACTCCAAGAGCTCAAGGATCAGGTTACACTCCAGTGCATAATAGTATTGCCTTCCAACTCAGCAAAGGATATATAGAATAGAAAAACTCTGATAGTATAGTATGTAATATAGATATTATGTAGATAGTATGTAGATCAGGATTATGCAATTAGCGGACCTCCAGCTGTTGCAGCACTACAAGTCCCATGAGCCATAGCAAGACTGACAGCCACAAGCATGACACCCAGAGGCAGAGGCATGATGGGACTTGTAGTTTTGCAACAGCTGGAGGTCTGCTAATTGCATATCCCTGATGTAGATATATGTACATGGGGTGGACAATTGGTTTTTTAACAGTATGAGTGTATGTGTGATGCGGTACCAATTGTATGGTTACATTTTTCTTCATTACTTGATTTCTAATAAATATTTTTTCTGGTGAATACAGGAAGTTGAATGAAATATTTTTTCCATATGAGAAGGTTTGAGCTTAAATCAGATTTTTTTATCCTCAGTTATTATAGTATGTAAAACACTTTTCTATTTTATTAATCAATAAAATAATTACTCACAAAGGAGGTGCACTCTCTAATCCAGTGCACTGAATAGAGATCTCCTGTTTAAAATCCAAGGACATTTCCCCCTTAAGCATGGATCGATAAAACAAAAAAAACCTAAAATGGCCACTCACCGCCTTCCAGGCATGATGACGTCATTCGGCTATGCCCACTAACGCATTTCTTCATGTAATACATTGACTTCCTCAGAGGGCATAACCACGTGATGTCATCACACCCGAAAGTCGGGCAAAAGGCCATCTTAGTTTTTTCTATTCCTACCATGATTTTTTCTGTTCTTACTTAGATGTTCGCTGTTTGTTAACTATCTATGAACCTTGGGCATACCAGCACAGACCGGACACTATAAAAAAACAAAGTCTGCAGAAACTGTTCTCAGGCTATATTTAAAAATGCAGTGTATCAGTTCACAAAGGAAATAGTTTATTTTTTGCCCTCTTTTAATTGTACCTATTTAAAGCTATTCAGTACTTGGTTAACCCATATTAGCCCTAATTAACTACCTCCCTTTTTCCCCTTCACTAATATTTTTCTGCAATAGTGCAGAAGAAAGCATTTGCTTGCCCTGCAAAAGGATATACAGTATGTGTTACTTCATTATCTTTAGTAATAACAAAAATGATTGCACAATCAATAGGTCCATACAAGAAATGTAAACATTTTGAGGGTCTATAAGAGTTATACATGAACAAGAGCTGAAGTGGATAAAACACACATACAGAATAAAAAAGTACACTGGGCAAGATTCCTCCATCCAATGTAAAAGTGAATGGGGGAATCTGTTCATATATTTTTCAATCAGCGCACTGGTCCACCTGGGCTTGTTTCATTTTGACTTTTTCATTCATTACATGTTGCAAGGTAAAGCACTCTACCACAGTAAATATGGATTTTTGTAAACAAGATATAAATTATTGCAGTGCAAAGTCCTACTGTGTGACCTGAAGGGCAGTGAACTGCAAAGCGGCAGATTTTCCAGGTTTTTTTTAATTGTACTTCTATTATTTTAAAACTATTACTAATCAGAACTATCAAGAGAAAGCCTTGTCAGACCCAAAATAAGAAAAAAAATACACAAATTAATAGACCTGTAGCTGCAGTGTACAACTTATTGTGGCACATAAGAGGTAAATCCATTAACACTGAAGTGATTGGAAAAAAAATAGAAGGTCTACTTATTTTACAAGTACAGTATAAACAGATACGATGTGTGCTAAAGTAGTCTTCTTTGAAGGGCCAGACAATCATGATAGTACACAGCTTCATAAATTGTATTAGGTAAGATGATTCAGTCCCATAGACAGCTATCATATCTATTCCAGTCAATGGCATTATTACTGTTATCATATGTCAATTACTGTAAGGCTTTAGCAGTTAAAATCTAGAAATACATAGGTAAGACTATCAAAATGCAATGCTCCTTTTCAATGAGGTTCTTATTTATTCTATGTATAATTACAGTGGAGAAAACAAAGTCACCTGGAGTGGATCCAAAACAGTTAGCAGCTGAACTCCAGAAGGTTTCCCAGCAGCAGACACCTTCTGTTGTGTCTTCTGCAATGGAGAAAGGATCATATATACATTCAGGAACAACATCAACAGGCTCAAGTGCGGTCCCTAGCCCTGGCCAGCCTGGCTCCCCTTCAGTAAGCAAGAAAAGACACAGTAGCAAGGTAAATATGAGTGGTTTTTAAATATGAAGTCCAATATGATTGATTGATTGATTTTTTTTTTCTAGTTTTCTAAATTTGTAATTTAATACATCTATGAATTATTTTCATGTACTCATTGTTAGTAGTTGCTCTTGAAATTCAAATAATATCTACAGTATTTAACTGTTTGGAAAAATACCGGATTGGATACTTACATATCGCACTACACAAACTGTTATGAGATTGCACAAGTGCCTAAACATGATCTTGAAAAAAAAGCTTTACCAAAATAACATGGTTTTCCTGTTTATGTATGTGCAAAATAAAAATAAAAACCCACTGTACAAGATGAAAACTTATTTAACTATGTCTGTTTTTCATTCTGAGGTAAATAATGATGTTTAATTCTATAGCTGGAAAGAAAGTTCAGGCCATATCTAGCCTCTATAGGCTCTGTACACCAAACTGTTATAGGCAGCGGGTATAATTCCCATCAACATTTGAAGATCTACTGTTAAGGCTTTAAGCTCACTTTTTTCAACATGTATCTACATATATTATAAGAAGTGTAGCAAAACATATATATATTTTTAATAACATAAACAGATATGGTCATTAACCAATGGCAGCCAGGCATATATAAATGGACTGTGGGACAGTGGAGGGACATGGCAGAACTTAACCAGTTGCCAACCGGCCCATAGCCAAATGACGGCTGCAGGGCGGCTGAATAACTCTGGGATCACGTCATATGACGTGATTCCAGAAAACAGCTCCCCCGCGCCCACGGGAACATTTGTGACCGCCGGGTCCAGAGCTGATAGTGGCCGTTTACCATGTGATCGCTCCGTCAAATGACGAAGCGATCACATGTAAACAAACCGTGTCATGTCATGACACCGGTTCCTCTCTCCCCTCTCTGTATCGATCAGTACAGAGGGGGAGGGATCGGATGGGAGCAGCACTGTGGGCTGGATGTGTAGTGCCCACAGTGCTGCTCAGTGACATGTGCAGTCACATCCGCCCATCCCTCCATGCTCAGCCATCCCCCCCATGCTCTGCAATACCCAGCACTACTCTGCAATACTCTGCAATTCCCTGTGCAATACTCTGCAATGCCCCGCAATACTCTGCAATGCCCCGCAATACTCTACAATGCCCTGCAATACTCTGCAATGCCCCGCAATACTCTGCAATGCCCCGCAATAGTCTGCAATGCCCCGCAATACCCCGCAATACTCTGCAATACCCTGCAATACCCCGCAATACTCTGCAATGCCAAGCAATACTCTGCAATGCCCCGCAATACTCTGCAATACCCTGCAATGCCCTGCAATACTCTGCAATGCCCCGCAATACTCTGCAATGCCCCGCAATACTCTGTAATGTCCCGCAATACTCTGCAATGCCACGCTATACTCCGCAATACTCTGCAATGCCCCACAATACCCTGCAATACCCTGCAATACCCCGCAATACCCCGCAATACTCTGCTATACCCCGCAATACTCTGCAATACCGCGCAATACCCCGTAATACTCTGCAATACCCCGCAATACTCTGCAATGCCCCACAATACTCCGCAATACTCTGTAATGCCCCGCAATACTCTGCAATGCCCCGCAATACTCTTCAATGCCCCGCAATACTCTGTAATGTCCCGCAATACTCTGCAATGCCACGCTATACTCCGCAATACTCTGCAATGCCCCACAATACCCTGCAATACCCCGCAATACCCCGCAATACTCTGCTATACCCCGCAATACTCTGCAATACCGCGCAATACCCCGTAATACTCTGCAATACCCCGCAATACTCTGCAATGCCCCACAATACTCCGCAATACTCTGTAATGCCCCGCAATACTCTGCAATGCCCCGCAATACTCCACAATACCCTGCAATACCCCGCAATACCCTGCAATACTCTGCAATACCCCGCAATACTCTGCAATACCCCGCAATACTCTGCAATGCCCCGTAATACTCCGCAATACTCTGCAATGCCCCGCAATACTCTGCAATACCCCGCAATACTCTGCAATACCCTGCAATACTATGCAATGCCACGCAATACTCTGCAATGCCCCACAATACTCTGCAATACCCTGCAATGCCCTGCAATACCCTGCAATGCCCTGCAATACTCTGCAATGCCCCGCAATACTCTGAAATGCCCCGCAATACTCTGTAATGCCCCACAATACTCTGAAATGCCACGCTATACTTCGCAATACTCTGCAATGCCCCGCAATACCCTGCAATACCCCGCAATACTCTGCAATACCCCGCAATACTCTGCAATGCCCTGCAATACTCCGCAATACTCTGTAATGCCCCACAATACTCCGCAATACCCTGCAATACCCCGCAATACCCTGCAATACTCTGCAATACCCCGCAATACTCTGCATTACCCCGCAATACTCTGCAATGCCCTGCAATACTCCGCAATACTCTGCAATGCCCCGCAATACTCTGCAATACCCCACAATACTCTGCAATACCCCACAATACTCTGCAATGCCCTGCAATACTCTGCAATACCCTGCCATACCCAGCCATACTCTGCCATACTCTGTCATACTCTGCATTACCCAGCCATACTCTGCAATACTCGGTGATACCCAGCCATACTTTGCCATGCTCAGCCATACCCAGCCATGCTCTGCTATACTCGGCCTCTGTATGCGGCCAGGCTGTGGAAGTCTCACACATGTGGTATCGCCGTACTCAGGAGGAGTAGGAGAATCTATTTTGGGGTGTCATTTTTGATATGTACATGCTATGTGTTAGAAATATTGTATAAATGGACAACTTTGTGTTTAAAAAAATGTGTTTTAACCACTTCCCGCCCGACGGCCATCATACGATGTCCTTGACTTTGTGCAGGGATATCTGAATGATGGGTGCAGCTACAGGCATCATTTAGATATCAGCTTTTTCAGCCGGCAATTCCCTACAACATGAGAACAATCATAGCGGTTGTTCCACTGCTTGATCGTTCTTACGGGAGGTGAGAGGGGACATCCCCCCTCCTGCCGCCCTGAGGTGCTTCTACCGACTCACCGCTACGATCGAAGCCAGGATCGTTTTATTTTTTATTTCAGGCTTCCCAGCCTAGAGGTGAGATGTGGGGTCTTATTGACCCCATATCTCACTGTAAAGAGGACCTGTCATGCCATATTCCTATTACAAGGGATGTTTACATTCCTTGTAATAGGAATAAAAGTGATCAAAAAATTTAAAATTTATTTTTTGGAAAAAAGCGTCAAACTAAAATAAATAAAGTAAAATGAACAATAAAAAAAAAAATGTTTTTTTCCCCGTGTCCCCGTGTGCTCGCATGCAGAAGCGAACGCATACATAAGTCCTGCCCACATATGAAAATGGTGTTCAAACCACACATGTGAGGGTGTGCAATTTTGAAGGGTGAAATGTTAGGTATCTATTTACTCGGCATAACTTCATCCTTCACATTATGCAAAAATATTGGGCTAACTTTACTGTTTTGTTTTTTTTTAAAGCATAAAACTGTTTTTTTTTTTTAAAAAAACTTGTTCAAAAAATTGCTGCGCAAATACTGTGCGAGATAAAAAGTTGCAACGACCGCTATTGTATTCTCTAGGTTCTTTGCTAAAAAAACATATATAATGTTTTGGGGTTCTATGTAATTTTCTAGCAAATAAATTATGATTTTTACATGTAGGAGAGAAATGGCAGAATTGGCCTGGGTGCTCCAGAACGCCTGAAGGTGTTCCGTGCATGTTGGGCCTCTGTATGTGGCCACGCTGTGTAAAAGTCTCACACATGTGGTATCACCGTACTCGAGAGTAATAGCAGAATGTGTTTTGGGGTGTAATTTGTGGTATGCATATGTTGTGTGTGAGAAATATCCTGCTAATATGACAATTTTGTGAAAAAAAAAAAGAAAAAAAAATCTTGATTTTGCAAAGAATTGTGGGAAAAAATGACAACTTCAAAAAACTCATCATTTATCTTTATAAATACCCTGGAATGTCTTCTTTCCAAAAAGGGGTCATTTGGGGGGTATTTGTACTTTTCTAGCATGTTAGGGTCTCAAGAAATGAGATAGGCTGTCAGTACTTCAGGTGTGATCAATTTTCAGAGATTGGCACCATAGCTTGTGGACTCTATAACTTTCACAAAGACCAAATAATATACACTGATTTGGGTTATTTTTACTAAAGATATGTAGCGGTATAAATTTTGGCCAAAATATATGAAGAAAAAATTACTAATTTGCAAAATTTTATAACAGAAACGAAGAAAAATGCATTTTTTTACAGAATTTTCGGTCTTGTTTCTTTTATAGCACAAAAAATAAAGAACCCGGTGGTGAATAAATACCACCAAAAGAAAGCTCTATTTGTGTGAAAAAAAAGGACAAAAATTTTGTTTGGGTACAGTGTTGCATGACTGAGTAATTGTCATTCAAAGTGTGAGAGCACCGAAAGCTGAAAATTGGTCTGGTTATTAAGGGGGTTTAAGTGCCCAGTGGTCAAGTGGTTAATGTTGGAGCTGCAGTCAAGGACTCAGCTAAGCATGCATCCAGGGTTGAACAATTCCACACAGAAAGGTGTTTTGGATAATAAAACTGCTTTCAGGAACTTTGTGATGCCAGTGTCTATGCTTAAATGGCAGTTGTACAAGGTAGCACAGAATGCCTGGTGCACTTAAAGTCAAAGAACACTAAACTGTTCTCCACCAATATACAGTAAGGTTTCTCTGCATTACTGAACTTTATTGCTTTGCACTACATTATCAAATATTTCCTTATCTTTAATACATTACTCTGTCCATTGTATCTCTGGTGGTAGACATACTGTAGGTTTGCACAAGTTATGGAGTCTAAAGCTACTCATAAATGGATCGAAATTTCAATCAACATGTATTCATTCCTGTTTGACAGAAGTTAATTTTTAGGTTGACTCCTGTCGAATGGGAATGTTGGTAAACTTTTGTTAATCAGCAGCCACAGCCAATTTGCTGAAGCCACTGATCAATGTATTCTGACAGTGGATCCATATCTGATCAGCTTTAGGATAGCCCACTCTTCACTAAAGATGTCTGCAAATAGGTTTGTTTCATAAATACTACTATCTTTGTAATCAGAGTAGCCTTAAGGACTTAATTGCAGTGAGAGGGAACCTGACAGAGGCTAAAAAAGGCTATCCTGTTATAATGAGCCAGAGTTAAACAATCTATTTGATGATGTCACAGACACACTAGGACATGTCTGCGCTCCAGTTGATAATATGAGCACACATGACAAAAATACCAGGACTAGAGCCGGTGGCAAGAAGAGAGGGGACTGGTAGCTGCTCACAATGATCTCTTTTCTTTCTATACCTTTATTGCAAGAAACTTTTGTCAAAGTAAATTACTTTCTTTACAACCTAGTGAATGCTACACAGGCTCCTTTTGGCATTCTAGCTACTGCAATAAGAACTGTCTTTGCACCAGATTATTTACTTTTATGCCATCAAAGCAAATTGTGTAGTGTTTGAAAGTTACTAAAAATGACTGAAAAAATTGCATTACAAAATAGAGTGTGCTAATAAAATCTGTTTTTTTTTTTCAGTCCACTGAAGCTATAAAATCAAATTCACATCCTATTACTGGCGACATTCAGGTATCTAAAATTCCATTTGTATTTAGTTTTTTTTACTTTTATGGGTGAAATTAAACATTTTGGTGACATTCAGGAATTTGTTTTTTTAGAATAACTTGATCTTTAAATGCTACTATTCAAAAGTATTGCTAGTACTAAAGAATAATGATTGAGCCAAGGATAAAAAAATATATTTTCAAATGTAGTGTAAACATTCACAAAATGTATAACTCATCCTTGGATATAGCAAACTTAACCATCTGTCTTTTGAGTCTACAGTAATAAATAAATCTCCATCCATCCATGACTGCAGGCCTCTGTAGAGGTCTTGTTCTGACCACATGCTCATCAGTGTGGCATACCCCTGCTTTGCCCTTTCATGTAAAATGGCTTACTTGAAGCTGTTTAGTCTTCAGGAAAAAGAGGTTATGCATTTGGATATTTCTCACAATAACATTTTCTTCTCTTTTATTGTAGCTTCAGGTTAATTATGATAAACATCTTGGTAATCTCATTATCCATATACTTCAAGCAAGGAATCTCGTTCCCAGAGATAACAATGGTTATTCAGACCCTTTTGTGAAAGTATATCTCCTTCCAGGAAGAGGGTAAGATGAACAAAATGAATAATTCTGTAGCACTAACTCTCGGTGGAGCTGCTGGTTTAAGCGGGCTTGTTACCTTCACTCTCCTTACCTCTGTTTCACCGGCCCCGGGTCTAGGGTTCCATTGAGTTTACCTCTGGACGACACACGCACCAACACTTGAGTACATTTTCAATGCTTTATTAAACCATCAATGAAGGAAGTAGCAGGAAAGAGGCAGAAGGAGAACTGCAGAGGAAAACTCAAATACCTTTTTAGTAAGATTCTTGACAAAATGTCCTTGGGGTTGGATATTTCAGTAGAATGCACTCCCTTGGTGGAACACACTCCTTGCACGCCTGGATAGGCCTCTCTCACTAGCCTAGCAGCCAGTACGTAGCACGAACAAAAGTCTCTGCCACAGACTTGTTTGGGATGAACCCGTACAATCCTCTGCCACAGGATGTATTGTTTTTTTGTGGTGAATGTCAGTCATGGTGCTTGAACCTTTAAGCCAACCCGGCAACACTATGCTGTATAGTCACTTTAGGATATGTCCTCCAACCGAGTCACCAGGCCCCTCTCCAGACCAGCACGTTGCATGATCCTTCCATGACGGGTCCTCCCCTGGGATCTCTTCGGTTGTCCAGCTTCCTCACTCTGGATAGACAGCTCAGGACCATTCTTCGTCCGCTGTGGTAGGCCCCAGACAAGCTTCTGGGCCCACCGCTGCGCCGCAGCAACGTGGGCCTCTGGAATGGAGATAGCTCTCTAACGCATACCTGTCGGCCAGGAGGGCCAGCAGGTGGATGTAAAATGAACCCCAAAATATGGCGTCTGTCCCATAAATACCCTCGCCCAGAATGCAACTTGGAGGACCACCTCCACCGAGTTGTCTCCGGGACAGAAGAGCATCCATATGCTTAGACACGCTGCCCTTCCAACACTAGCCAGCGGTAAAAGCGACACCCACGGCTCAGTATGGAAACACACGCAACGTCAGTCAAACTGGAACAGAGGCAAATCTAACCTTCTTAATGAACAAGTTACTAAATTTACCTATCAGATGGTAGATCGCAAATCTACCAGCGCTACATACTCCCCCCACTACAATAGACGTTGTCCCCAACGTCTGTCCAAAAACAATGACAGTAACTCCCAAGTCTGGGAGTAGGTATTTGAGCTTTTAATAACTTGGATAGACAAAGAGAGAAAGAAAGACAGTGGAAAGATATTATAAAACTTACATCTTATAAAACATTATGTTCACGTCCGCAAACAAAACTATCCTATGACTGTACATAACCTCACTATCTATCTAGCTGAAAAGCCTCCCAGCTTGATAGGAGATCCAATAGTTCCTGAAAAGGAAAACTTATTAAACACACACATATACTGTACAATATCAGGAGCAAAGCCTCATTTTTAGAGAAAATGAGCCTCTCTTCCCATCATCTAGCATCAAGAAAAGAAAAATCTTAAGGAGTCCATCCCTGTATACTCTCTTTAAATGGAAAAGTCCAGCTAGCGAAGCGTCTTTGAATTTGAAGTCGTCAAGATGAACATTATATTTTGATCACGAAGATCTCTATACACTTATACAACTAACTAACCCAAAGTTCTTTTGTCCAGAATCACCAATAAAACCGGGGATCTGGCAATGTCAGTGTTTTTCCCATTTAATCCACTGTGGTAATGAAATAGACAACGTCATCTTTTCCGGGCCTGCAGATGACCCCTTTGTCAGCATAGATGTGCCGACCGAAGTTCCAGTGCATAAAACATCCACTGAAACGTTCATCCAGTCTTTCGGAAAGGCTTAGGCACAGACAAATAGTCCCAAACAGCTTCACTGTACCAAAGTTCCCGGTTAAGTTCAATCACTTGCATTATATCCTGAGGCACATAAGGGAACTCCAAACCATACTCTGCAGCTACACGCTTTTTTAACATGCTCTGCAAACGTGCAAGTTTGGGCAAAGATCTGTCCTTCCCCATACCAGGTGGCACACAGGAATCCAATGATTTGCTCACCATAGACCCAGCCGGTGTCTGTAGCGAACTAGCAACTTTCGATGAAGTCTCGGTAGCAGTACTGTGCGGCTCCACACAGGGGACGTCTTCCCAGAACTCAGGGCTGTCCATTCAGGGAAGGTCATAGCAGAGGCGACATCTTCACCTTGTGACCACAACAGCTCTTGTGACATAGTCTCAAATAGGTCATCATCACCGAAAAGATCCGACATGGATTCTATTTCCGAATCTCCCAACTCTTCCGCTGGCAGATATTTATTTACAGTCCCAGATACATTCCCCATCAGTCGCTTACCCGTTCCTGATGTGGACTTTGGTAGCTCCGGTTCTGGTAACCTCTGGGGTAGGCCTCGACCAGGGCTGCGGGAAGCCTTCACATATCCCACCTTCCTCTGAACAGGTACAACAGGAGTAGGTGTAGTGGATGCAGAAATCAAAGTAATGTCCCCTGATGAGACAGCAGCAGCAGTGTCTCTCTCTTCGGAACATTGTCAGTAACAACAGGTGAAGTGATGGCCTGCCGTTCTCTCTCTGTAGTAGTAGCAGCTTCTACTGTGGCGATACCTGTTGCCCAATCCATTTAATAAGCACGGGGCGACGTGGTAGGTTGCTCCACCACAAACAAGTATTCTCCACATTGCGGACATCGGCCAAATGGACGAAGATGCACAGCCAGTCCTTCACATCGGTGGCAGATCATGCCCAGTCCCTCAATATCTCCAGAGGTATACAGAACAAACCTCCCCTGCGGCTTCAAACGAACTTCAGTATCCGTAAACAGGGCTCCGGTCAACAGAGTATTCAACACGGTGCTTTCAGGGAACATTCTCGGTCCCATAATTGGCTGCATCGCTGGAAAAGACATGGCCACAGTCTGGTCTTCTCAGCATGATCACGAGGCCTCTCTCTTCCTCTGGCGCCAAACACACACACGCGTCCCGTGCAGCATCAAGTAGGGTAGGCTCCTCCCACTCGTTCCTCTGATCACATAGCTCCCGGGCCTTCACTAGCGCCCGCCGTCTTCGCACTCAGAAATAAAGTCCTGCAGTTTAACCCCTTCTCTTCCTGTAAGATTTTTTTTTTTCAAAGTCCAGTTCTTACCATAAACGCCCAATGAAACACTTCTCTGGGTTGCGAGAATTGACGGTCAACAAATCCCAGATGACGCCCTCACATGTAGCACTAACTATGGTTATTCAGACCCTTTTGTGAAAGTATATCTCCTTCCAGGAAGAGGGTAAGATGAGCAAAATTAATAATTCTGTAGCACTAACTCTCGGTGGAGCTGCTGGTTTAAGCGGGCTTGTTACCTTCACTCTCCTTCCCTCTGTTTCACCGGCCCCGGGTCTAGGGTTCCATTGAGTTTACCTCTGGACGACACACGCACCAACACTTGAGTACGTTTTCAATGCTTTATTAAACCATCAACGAAGGAAGTAGCAGGAAAGAGGCAAAAGGAGAACTGCAGAGGAAAACTCAAATACCTTTTTAGTAAGATTATTGACAAAATGTCCTTGGGGTTGGATATTTCAGTAGAATGCACTCCCTTGGTGGAACACACTCCTTGCATGCCTGGATAGGCCTCTCTCACTAGCCTAGCAGCCAGTACGTAGCACGAACAAAAGTCTCTGCCACAGACTTGTTTGGGATGAACCCGTACAATCCTCTGCCACAGGATGTATTTTTTTTTTGGTGAATGTCAGTCACAGTGCTTGAACCTTTAAGCCAACCCGGCAACACTATGCTGTATAATCACTTTAGGATATGTCCTCCAACCGAGTCACCAGGCCCCTCTCCAGACCAGCACGTTGCATGATCCTTCCATGACGGGTCCTCCCCTGGGATCTCCTCGGTTGTCCAGCTTCTTCACTCTGGATAGACAGCTCAGGACCATTCCTCGGCCTCTGTGGTAGGCCCCAGACAAGCTTCTGGGCCCACCCCCTGCGCCACAGCAACGTGGGCCTCCGGAATGGAGGACCACGAGATAGCTCTCTAACGCATACCTGTCAGCCAGGAGGGCCAGCAGGTGGCTGTAAAACGAACCCCAAAATATGGCGTCTGTCCCATAAATACCCTTGCCCAGAATGCAACTCGGAGGACCACCTCCACCGAGTTATCTCCGGGACAGAAGAGCATCCATATGCTTAGACACGCTGCCCTTCCAACACTAGCCAGCAGTAACAACGACACCCACGGCTCAGTATGGAAACACACGCAACGTCAGCCAAGCTGGAACAGAGGCAAATCTAACCTTCTTAACAAACAAGTTACTAAATTTACCTATCAGATGGTAGATCGCAAATCTGCCAGCGCTACAATTCAAATAAAGATAAAATGTATTATAGACATACAGTCTATCTCTGTGATAGCAGTGAATATCAGCGGTCATGGAAAAGGTGGAAGAACGTAATACCCAGGGCCTGCCATATATGTATGGAACTGTAACATTGGAGCAATAATAAATAAAGTTGAACAAAGCTTAGTGCTGTCTCAGGTTCATCCTCACTGGCAGCTCTCCCCTGCCAAGTATGTCTCAAGCTGCTGACACCAGCGTAATGTGTACTTACTCAGAAATATTACCTTCTTCTCTTCACCGTTCATAAAAAATGGGCAGTTATCTATTACAATCCCATGTCCAACATGGATATATGTGTTATTCCACTCTTCTGCATTTTACCTATCCCAGGGGGCTTAGTCTTAGAATCTATGATTCAGTTCCCTGGGAGGGGCAAATGTGACAAGAGAGTGAAATGGGATGACTGTCCATGCTTGACACTGTATTGCATTGCATGGTTATGTGATGCAGCATTTTAACGATGATGTATCTCTCAATCTTTATAAATTTGAATTAAATAAAGTTAGTGCATTTAGGCTACAATTTTTACATGGTCACTATCAAAAACAGGTAAGCTTTGGCTATTAAGTTCTGCTTGTATTAGTGATAGGTGTAGCAAGAGGATGAGTAAAGAGTGGGAATTAGTTTCAGTTAAGATGTGTTTAGTGATAGTAACCTATTAGATTTGATATTCCATTTTCCAAGACAGGTTGTAAGTACAGTAAGTGAGTAGGGAGTTTCACCAGTTTTGTATACCCTTTGTTCCAGTGTTTATTTTTGTGCACTTTATTCACTGTATTTTCGTCATGTTGTCTTTTGAAATATTCAGTATCACCGTATGTTCTGAACTTTTCATCCTGTGATTCATGGAGAGCTCTTGACAGCAAAAAACTGTTTAGCTATTGTCAAATTTTGTTTTTATATTTGCTGAAATTGGTTCACTTTTGTGGTGGCACATTGTAGTTATGTATCGATTTCTTGAGAACTGAAATTAACCTTTGTTTCGTTCAGATAATGTGAAATAAAAAGAGCCTTACGTGATCCACAGGATATATAAACATACTTTCAAATGTAAAGTCTTTAAAGTGTGATCATTTTTTTTCCTCAGAATGATTTTGCAAAACAATAGTTACCAGAAAAAGAATAATTACTATTTGTGATAGATGCATGTTTGAATTGATTATGGGATTATAATTTGTAATTTTGCTTGTGTTTGCTGTATATGTCTATGTTGGCTTTTACTTTAGTATTTTCACTGGACTGTGTGTGCCTGTAACACAAATGGCCACACAGGGCATTTTTGTATTGTCAAATACACTGTATGCATTTAATCTTTGTGTTATGTCTTTTATGTGTATCTTATGTTCTATCTTGGTTGCTTCCTGTGCTTTCACATCTATGTGTAATGATTGCACTGTGTCTCGAAAATGGGTCGTTGCAGCCAAGTCATGGTTGTCCAGAATGCCAGGTAGAGTTGGAACATTTACTATTATAACCTTAGGTTTATTTCGAGCAATCAATGAATTTGAGCAAACAGATCAATGAAAGATGAATATTATTGGTATTATTGTTAACAGTTGGTAAAGTTACTATATCATCAATTTTGAAAAGGCTCATACTATTTGTACTTTGACACTGTCACATTTGCTTTTACTATTATAACTACAAACATAACTGTATATAAATGTATAATTTAGATTGTGCTGAGAAATGTTAATGTCTATGAAAACAACCTCTAGAATGCTCCAAAGATGTTCCAGTACAGAAGTCATAGAACGTTCATAATTTTTAAAAGTATGCACAGTATATACAGGGGATACTTTACACAAACAAGACAATAAGGAGAGTACAAAAAACAACTGAAATCCAACTTACATTTTTTTGGTTTGGAATAGGAAATAAAAGCAACATCTGATTGCTTTTTCCGCACTACATTTCTGTTAGTGTTTCTGTATCAGTCTATAATGTAATTTTCATAAAAAGGTCAATATTTGCAAGTGATTTATGCTGTTTGGATTCCAAAACCTTTAGAAGGTCTGATGTCATATTAAAGGAGAAGTACAGCCAAAGCTTGTTTGTATGGATCACAGGAGTGCAGTTTGTTCTGCATCCCTGTGACCCGTTTTCAGCAGGCAGCGGGTTGAAGCCTGCTGTCGGCTAACATCACAGAGCCAATCCAGGCTTGGTAAGGATCACGACCATATAGAGCCTGAATCAGCCGCTGCCGTTCCTTCTGCAGCCCAGCACTGCAGCGCACAGCAGTGGACAGAGCAGAGAGCCGGCGACTGACAGTGTTTGATCGCTCAGTTCACAGTGATAGGCCTAATGCACACTGGATGTTTTTGGCTTCAGACATTTTTTTCTGCAGCCAATAAACTCCCCAGCATGTTATCCTATGTGTCCATGCACACATAGGCTGTTATCAACAGTTTTTGGCAGGAGCGTTTTCTGGCTGGAAACCCCCCCCCCAGAACTAGTGGGTTTTGAGAGGAGATTTTCAGCCATGAAACAGCTTTAACTCTGAAAAAAGCTGAGAGCCAGTGGGGGACAGTTGCAGCATCGGACTAATGCTGCATCCAGCTAGGTACAGTATGTATGATGTAAAAGAAAAACAAAAACCCATACTTCTCTTCATACTTAAACTGTCTTCAAACTAGTTACAGTGATCCCCGGTGAGTTAAAATAAAACCAAATTTAATAATTAACTAGTAGCCAATTGTGCCTAAAGAATATGACTACTATTTTGTAATTAGGTCAGCACAGCTGTGCAAACAATAATCAGAATTGTATACTCCATGTAAATATATGTTTTAGTTAGGTGTCCTAATGAGTAACACACAAATTTCAAAATCTTCACCACTCCCAATGAAACTTCTACAAGCACTGGAGTTTCAGTTTCAAACACCTACATCTTCCTTCTGCCCTAGCAGTTACAATCATTTCCAGCCTCAACTGAAAGTTCTACTCAAACTTTCTCTTCCCCGGTTGAAGTTAGAGGTATACTATGATTATTAAGGTAACTTTTTTAATGGTCACTGCATGAATATGGTGAATTATGGTGAACCTTAAAGGCTAAGTAAATTTTTTGATAAAAAAATAATAAATGCCCACATATTCATTTAAAAAAAAAAAAGTATATTTATAATTTTTTTTGCATAGGAGCCTGGAATTGCACTGGGATTAAAGGATAGCGAGTGTATTACACAGGCTCCAGCAGAATTATTTTGCAACCACTGGTCCATACTGAGGACCTTCAATTACAAGGCTGCAGAAAGTATTAAGCAGAATCACACAGTCACATCATTTCAAATTTCACTGGAGATGGTGAGAAAAAGGACCACCAACTCTTGTAAGAGGAGGGCATTTTGATGGTAGGGGACTGCAGACTTAGCTCATGCGTCTTGAATGACAAAATGAAATTTGGTATGTTAACATTAGCACCTCTCACAGTTAATAATATGCTACCTCTGTTTTTGAAGCATGTACCTTTTTCTATATTACGATCTTATTAACACATTTTCTGTTTCAGTGCTGAATATAAAAGAAGAACAAAATATGTACAGAAAAGTTTAAACCCAGAATGGAATCAGACAGTGATTTACAAAAACATCTCCATTGAGCAGGTTTGTTGGGTTTGTGTTTAGAATCTACTCAACTTGAACTGGAGTAGTTAAATGATGTCATAAGGGTTGCTGTAGACCATGGCAGGCAACCTTAAAGCGGTTGTATATCCCGCTTTCACATTTTTACCTGCAGGTAAGCCTATAATAAGGCTTACCTGTAGGTAAAATGAATATCTCCTAAACCTGTACGGTTTAGGAGATATTCACCTTGCATGCAGTCGCTGACACAACATTGTATCCTGGCCTAGGCCAACAAGGCCCAGGCCTAGGGCAGCACTTTGCAGGGGCAGCAGAATGGAAAGAGTCCCTGCCGGCTTGCGCTACACTGTTAGTGTAGCACCGGTCTTATGGGGCGGACTGGGCTGAGAAGCAAATAAGTCTAGCGCCCCCATAAAGCAGCCTCACTGCTTCCGGTATGCGGGCAGCTGGCATTCCGCAACTGTGTGGGGGGGCACCGCTTCTAATTTTGACTGTCCTCTCATCATGGACCACAATCCTTCCTCACTGTGCTATATGTTTTCTGCTGCACCATTGGCATGGTTATATCTTCTTAGTCCTCTCCATAAAATTATCAGAAATTTGTGCTTAAAGTATAACTATACAAACACTTTTTTTTTCATTTTGGATAAAGTAAGGGAGAGTTATAACCCCTGTCAGTTTATTTTTTACCATCCCTGTCCCATTGCAGAGCTTTCCCTTCACCTTCACGCCTCCTCACACCTGATTTAAACCTCTAATTGCCATATTACTACTACTGTTGCAATCACATGCATTGCATGGCAACCATGGACTTAAAACAGGTGGTGAGGAAGCAACGTATTGCCTCCTCACCACCTGTCAAACACATTCAGAACATTTTTTTAGAGGAGCAGCAGTGCCTGCTGCACTTGTAAATGAGCCCTTAGTTGCATTCGGCAGCAGCACGCTTAGGGCTTATTCACACGTAACGTTGGGGGGTGGTAAAACCCTGCAGTTGAGTTGTGGATTTATCTCCCCCAATTCCTACCCCCTTTAAGGCTCGATTCACACCTATGCATGTTGCTTTTGAGCGTTTTTGGAGTTTTTTTTTTCATGCTTGCCACGTTTTTGAGCAGCGTTTTTGTAGCGTTTTTGCGGCGTTTTTGCCGCGTTTTGCGGTTTTTTTTTTTTTTTTTTTACAGTTTTTTTTTACAGTCAAAAAAAAAATTTAAAAAAAAAAAACGGCAAAAACGCATCAAAAACGCATCAAAAACGCTGCAAAAACGGTGCACTTGCGTTTTTGATGCTTGTCCACTGAATTCCATTACATGCAAAATGCTGCATTTTGCATGAAAAAAAGTCCCTGACCCTTTCCAAAAATGCAGAGATACAAAAAGGCATTGATGTGAACATGTTCCATAGGAACCCATGTTAAAAAATTCCCATGCATTTATGCAAAATGCAAAATGCATCAAAAAACGCGCTAGTGTGAATGGAGCCTTACTGCTGAGGCAGCAGCCAAAAGGTATACACATGCTGCAGCAGGAACTAAATCCCCTGTTACTTTTGGTGGGTGCTACCACCTGCCAATCAAGACACATTCAAGTAAATGGGGCCACTCTGCGAGCGCCACGCAACTGCATGCTGGGTCCAGGGGGTTAAAGAAGGGGGTGAGAAAGCAACAAATCCCTGCCTGCTTTAACCCCTTGTTTGCTGTACTGCACAAGATTACAGGACACAGAGTGGCCTCACTAATTTGAATGGGGCATGCTTGATAGGTGCACACACCAACCATGACAGGGCGTATAACTCCTGCTGCAGCTGCAACATGTGTACACCCCTGGCCACTGCACCTAAAGAGTGTGCAGTTGGGGCGGGGTGATAAAATTGTGTCTTAACTATGCAGTTTTACCACCCCCCCAAACTGAAAATGGAAAAGAACCCTTACTGTTCTGAGCCCCCTGTAAGCTGCTTTCACACTTATGTGCTGCAGTTTACCTGCGGTATTTATAAACAGTGTGATATTTATGTCAAGTGATATGAAGTGTGGTATGACTGGCTTGGTCAGTATGTGATAGAATAGTTTCATAATATTTTTGTATTGTCAATTTTTTAGATTAGGGCTAAACTACATGTAAAACATTGTAATCCATTGCTACTGAAAGAGTTTTAGCTGAACTCCAGGTATGATCTTTATTGCATACTTACACTGGTCCAGCTTGGACCAATGTAGGTACAGTATGCATATCTCATACCTGAGGGGGTCACTGGGCAAGCTAAAATCACTGTAGCAGTCAGCGCTATGGCAGTGATAGCAACAATCTTCCAGGTCATATGTCAAGCAGCTTCCCCTCTGCACATTGACCAGAGGGTGTAATTTGCTTGGCACTGCTGCTATTCACATAATGTCTTATATTTTTTTAAACACAAGATGTTCTTTAATTGGCTGAGGTGGTGAGAAGGGGTGGTGAAACCATATGTAAACAAACAATATCTTACTGCAAATTGAAGATTAAAAAGTGAAGCAGTTTGTAGGTTTTACATAACAAAGTAACATTTTAAAATCAATATTACCAATAAGTAATGTGACAAACATGAAAGGTTCAGTGTTCTTGTAAATACAGAAAATATGTAATGTCTTTCAACAAGTCATCAAGTTTTTCTTTCATTAATTAATAATTCACCTGAGAAATTGATAGAGTGCTTGTGACAATGTAAAAAATAAAATTAACTGTATTTTTAATTTTAATGCAGCTAATGAAGAAAACTTTAGAAGTTACTGTATGGGATTATGACAGGTTCTCTTCAAATGATTTTCTTGGTGAGGTAAGCAATTGACACATGAAAAAAGTGGTTCACAACTATGCAATCTCGCTAATCAAAAAATGGTTTTAACTTAATTGCCATATCTAACATGGGACAAAAAGTCTTAAAAAGTGACAGCTGAGAAAAATAAAGTAGTTTAATGTTGTTATCTGTCATATTGTCCATTCTTTTATATCTGCGCAGTTTCTTGCAGTTGTATTATATACAACAAATTGAAATAACTTGAAAGTTTGCTAATGATAATTTGCAAACTTTCCACAATAAAATCAATAAACATATCTGTTATATCTGCATTCAATGAATTAAGTATGTTTTCAGATAAATACTACCAATAAAACATAACACCAGCTCAAATACAGTTGTTAATTAATAAGTGCATATGTATAGTTTTTATATTTTTATGTGTTTATGAATATGTTTAAATGTATAAAAATGCCTTTGCTTGTAGGTGTTAATAGATTTATCAAATGCTGCCTTTCTCGACAATATGCCGCGATGGTATCCATTGAAGGAGCAAAGTGAAAGTATTGACCATGCAAAACATTCTGGCCAAAGCAGTCAGCAGTCGCCAAAGCCTTCAGTCATTAAAAGCAGAAGTCATGGAATTTTTCCAGATCCATCTAAAGGTAACACATTATAATATTCAAATTAAGTCAAATTAAAACTATATAAAACATATATTATTGTTTAATTCTTTGTAGTGTTAAAACTTGGTAGTTTATAAACATTTATAAATGAAGCAGGAATACACAATTTGGCCACAAGCATGGGAACTAGCGGTATGAAGCCACACAGCAGGGGTCTGCCTATTTTGTGTACTCAATACAGTTGGTGAGTCTTGCTATGCTGTAAAGGGGCTAGTAAACCTGTGCATCTGGTTACTGACAGTTAATCAACTGTTTGGTAGTCCTTAATGAATCTGCCTCCTCATAAGGCATATTCACTAAATGATGCTGGTATTTGGAAATGACTCAGCAAGTCATTATTGCTTGGTTTACAACAGTTTTTTGAGTAGGGCTATACGTGGTGTATATGTTCCTTCTAGCTATATTGTCTGAAGACATTTTTGGAGACATACATATGTAAGTAATTTCCAAGAAGAAATGGTTAAAGAAGAGCTCCAGGCTCCTTCAGAAAAAAAATAAAAGTCAGCAGCTACAAATACTATAGCCGCTGACTTTTAAGATAAAGACACTTACCTGTCCAGGGATCCCACGATGTCCTCCCCGAGCCAATTCTTCAATTGGCTTCAGGTGCAGGTGCCAGCATTTCTAGTAAGGGAAACAGGAAGTGAAGCCTTATGGCTTCACAGTCTGTTTCTTACTGCACATGCGTGAGTCACGCTGCGCCTTGAGAATAGTCTCACAGTCTTCTGGGCACTGCGATGTGTCCCAGAAGACTGCGGGGGAAGGAGGGGGGCCAAACTTCCATCTTAGTTTGCTGCGGCAATCTGAACCAGAAGTGGGAGCAGTACCTGTCAAACCAGGTACCCCCCCCCCAAAAAAAAAGTGTGGCAGTGGAGGGGGGAGGGTGCTCTACTTTAAATTTGCTTCCAAGACAGAAGCTATACATAAGAGAATAGGGATGAGGTATGGATTCACTGCTACCATGGGTTTGGGGGAGAAACTTTTTTTTTTTGGGGTTTTTTCAAATCGTAATGTACTGCATTTTGTTTGAACTATGGTCAGAAGATAAAGAAGGGCCTCAGTATAAAAGGTGGGCACAGAAAAGCCATAGTGTTAGTGTATAGGAAGCTCCTGTAGGGAAAGCATAAGGAAGGCTGACAAACACAGATTTGTGTCAGTTAGGAAACTGTATTCTAGTTCTAATTGCTAGCTCTTTAGGCAATCAACCCCTTTGCCTTTCTTGTTCTTATTATAGGGGGCTTTTTGTGTCTTTCATTTTATGTTGTGGTTGATTTGGGGTTGCAATGCTTCTTATAAAAAAAAAGTATTTTGTTTCAGTGTGTCAGTATTTGGGGGTTATCATTTATTTGGAGAGTATATTTGTTTTTATTTTATGTTGATAGGGATTTTATTATAGGGTAACCTGCTTTGATTTTCAGCAATACTTTTCTTAAAAAAACGTGGGCGTTTGTTTCAGAAAGAATGTTTTTGGGGATATTCAGTATTAATTTTTTATTGTATGTTGATAGGACCTTTTTTAAGCTGAACTTTTTTTCTTTTTTTTTAATGTTGTAAGACCTCTCTTTGAAAAATTGACTTTTATTTCAGGGTTGAGTATTCAGGGGTCGCATTTATTTATTCTTTAAGCTGCCTTTTGTCTGCAAAATATCACGGCATCATTTGAAAGGGAAAAAAGCAAGAATAGTGTTTTAGACCTATTATCCCTGAAAAAAACTGTCCTGCCACTGGCCAGCTATACACTGCTATGTCCTCTGCTGTATCATAGCTCTTGTAAAACCCCAGCCTGTCCTCTTTGTGTCTAGTACATTTGGGCCTAGCTGTGCTATTTAAAATGATACTGCTGCTCGCCAATTTTACACTGCTGTGTCATCTGCAGTCTCTTGATTCTTGTAGTAAAACACCTGACTGTACTATTTTTCTCTGCCACATTTCAACCAATTCTCCTTCATTAAAATGTTCTACTCTCCAATGTTATACTGCTGCATCATCTGCGGTCTCCTAATTCTTAATAAGTGTTTAATAGCACATGGCCAGTGACAGGACGGTTTTGCATCAGCAAGAACAGTGATAGCTGCACCAAGCTACTGGCCAACTTCTATGTGCAGCTATTATCTATCTATGTTTTTTTACATTTTGGTACATGTCCCATGGCAATGCCCAGCCTGCCATACCTTTTTTGGCAGTAGTTTGCCTATTAGATCTAAAATTTGTCCACATTTACTAACAGGATTTACTGCCTAATAGACCTCAAAGGGATTCACTAAGTTTGGGTTCACCAGATTTCAAACAGGATTTGCCAAACTATTGGTGAATCAAACCTGGATAGATTCACTCATCGCTAATGCACAATTGTACTTTATAGAAACATACTTGTAAACTTCATCCCAAATCACTATGTTGATAACACGGATGCACACAATGACATCTTCAAAAATATTTATTAAACAGAACAGTGCACAACCAGACCCCTGCCTCGGAGTCCCACTCTTCTAACATGTGTTACCCATTTGTTGGGGATCTGGATGTGCACTGATCTGTTAAATAAAGATTTTGAAGAAAGTTACATCATCAAAGTGTGACTTTGCTTACAAAATAGCATTTGTATGAAGCTGGAACAGACTCCACCTGTGTGCTTACAGCAAGGGACAGTACTCACAGCTTGGCAACAGCAAGAACTTGGGAGTTTCTTTAATAATACAGCCCAGTTACATAAGATATGCATAATAGAAATTACTACATGTTTCATTCAGTTTTGAAGATTAATTGAAAGAATAGTCAACGATACACTGTATCTTTTTTGTAGCTATAGAATAACAAAATCCATATGAAGTATTCAACGTTAAACCTGTTTTATTGTTTTCCACTACTAGATATGCAGGTTCCCACTATAGAGAAATCTCATAGCAGCCCTGGTAGCTCAAAGTCATCCTCTGAGGGACACCTCCGTTCACATGGACCATCACGTAGCCAAAGTAAAGGCAGTGTCACTCAGACCCACCTTGAAGATGCTGGAGCAGCCATCGCTGCTGCCGAAGCAGCTGTCCAACAGCTTCGCCTTCAACCAAGTAAAAGACGCAAATAAATTCCTCAGCATGGCAGCTTAATGTTCATCTGTTGCCTTTCCTGCTGTTTCCCCTTGTTGACCATTATTTGTTGTCACTACTTGTTCACCTTGTTAAATGTCCTTTATTGTGAAAATTCTGTCCACATTTAATATATGTTACCTAACTTTTTGTTTACTGATACTTAATGAAACTGGCTGTTTCCTCATTGGTTCATACTACCATCAAAGTGTTTTCATCTTGTATATTGTCTGTTACGCCCCATAGTGTTGATTACTTGTTCAACTTCTGTGGGTTTAGTCTTCATTTTTGTTTTTTTTAATTAGTTTGAGAATCATATACTTGAGAACATTTTGTAGATACATATTCCCTTTTGCATCATCTACATTTAAACATTTATTCATTGACAAATATTTTAAGAAAACCTATGTATGTGATCGCTACAGTATAACCATTGGCTACACCAGACCAGTCATAACACCAAATCGCATTATTGTAAAGACAAATTCTCATACCATTCTAAGTGAATGCGTATTATCACCGCATGCTCATGCATATATTCCTAATATGTAAAAAAAATTAAGTGTATTTATGTTTTTTGAAATTGTAGAATTACTGTCTAGAGTCTAGATTGTTTATCTTATCAAGATCAAACTTTTTGTTTGTGGTACAGATGAAAAAGAAGCTCTATAGATAGGTATAAAGTTGTCAAATAAAGGGTAAATTCTACTTAGCAAAAAATCTACAGTGTGATACAGTATGTACAGGGCTTGAACTATGTCCCATAATTGTTAAAACGTAGCTTTCTAACAGAAATATTTATTATCTTATTATACAGTGCATATCAATGGTATGCTACACTGCAAAAATAAATTGAGGTTGGTCACTACTAACAGTTTTCAGTTTAAGGGAGTTTTGCATAGTCAAAATAGCCATGAAATACATTGTAAATTAACATTTTTTTTGTATTTTAAAAGTCATTCAATATAATGTACATAATATTATTAAAGTGTCAGTTGGATATTTTAAAAAATGACAGTATTGTAAAAATAATATCAGTTCTGTAAAATGTAACAAACATTTTGATGTAAGGGCTTAATGTATATGAAATCATTTGAAACAAAGGAAGGTATAGACCATACTTAGATCTACTATTTACATGGAAATATGTTCTCATATAACACTTTAGTTGGTCATATGAGGCAGTAATCAGAGTCAGGATTTCTTTTGAAATTCCCTCAAATTGTTTGTAGTTGCTAAAGCATAAATTTGTATTTATCATTTAAAGTGAGGCAACCTGGCCACTATAGACTTTAACTGTGGGACATAACGTGTTTAAATTGTACAATAGGGTATCCCCATTTATTATAATGTAGTTGGCAAAATAGGGAAGATAGTGGTAATATTTTCTACATAGTCATCTGACTCTGATCAGTATGGTTAAATGTCTGGTTGTACAAACTCACAGCTAAATTTACAACCAATCATTGGTATAATCCATGTCACAGTGGACTATGCAACAGATTTCTGATTATATGCCTGTTATTTTCAGATATGTAAAGAAAGACCAATTATAGAGACAGCAATATTGCACACTGAAACTATGATTCCTTATGTTAAAGCAAGCACTTTTGTTGTAAATGATAATTTGCTTTTGTTTTAACCTTATGGTATAGCTATTTATATTTATGCATCAACAGAAACAGGAAATCCATTTCCTAAACAGCGCTATTGTAATGTTATGGAATATGACTTGTTCTTACAATCAGGAGCCCAGAGTTTTTCGCTTAAGTGAATGAAAATTTTCTAAGAGACATACTTGTGTTTGTCACAGAAATTTGTTATTGCATGTCTTCTCACAGGATTAGAACCATGGTGGGAAACATTTTAAACCAATAAAAAGAAACAGCCAGTTTTAAAGCCCCTTAATGCTGTGCATGTGGTGTCTCTTTTGATGTTAAAAACACTACCTATCTGAATACAGAAAAGAACACTTCTGTTTGCATGAATAACATTTAAGCTGGTTCCATCTGAGGATACATACTATGGGTTTCCATTTCACCCACACTGCCACAGCAGCACATAAAAGCGATCAGTGTAATTATGCCAGGAAGCAGCATAGACACAGCATAGCAGGAGTACTCCCAATTCAAAGAACTCAGTCTGACAATCTGCCTTCACCAGCAAATGACAGCAAAGACCAAAGCCAGCTTGCACTCAAGAAGGTGATGTCCGATGGGTCCGTCAAGGCTGAAGGTAAGGAGTGATAATACTATTTGTCATAAAATGTACTGATTGCAGTTTCCCTATAGTAAAATCACTGCTATGATATAAACTGCATTGCAAGTTCTTGTGAAAACAAAATGTATTTTCAGGAAAGGCCCACTTTTGAAGAGCATACATAGCAGTTCTGTTTGAATTGTATGTCTTTATTTCATATGGTAAATCCTAAAGAACCTAGAGGTTGATTTAGTAAAACAGGAGAGTGGAAAATATGGTGCAGCTGTGCATGGTAGCCAATCAGTTTCTAAGTTCAGCTTGTTCAATTAAGCTTTGAAAAAAAACAGAAAACTGGGAACTGATTGGTTTCTACGCAGAACTACACCAGATTTTGCACTCTCCAGCTTTAGTCAATAAACCAAATTGTTTTTGCCTGCAGAGACTGCTGTCATCTCTCCACTCTTGGTATGTCACCGCTGATGGGTTCTTACTGGTTTCCCAGGTTGTTAATGTGTGCTGGACTGCAAAAGACCAGTGGGGTTTTTATATCACTGTAATATTGAATGTTAAAGCCTATTACCAATGGTCATATGGTATTTATGGAGCATCATTTTGCCAGTAAGATCCTGCATAAAAAGTGGTCCATACTGCATTTCAACTCATAAAAACATATGTGCGCTTGTGTCCATATAAGTTGGATGTGTGCACTCTGCATCTGTGCCACTGATACTTATTGTTTACATGTAGACTCTGAATGCATTCAAGTAGTGGCAGCCTAAGTGCAGAATTACCTTGGATACAGTCTTTCTGTACCCGCGCTAACCACTGTATGAATGATTCTTTCAAGTTTCAGATGTAAACATAAAGTGCGTAATCAGCAGGGGCAGAGTGACCTCAGCCTTCAGTCATTCAGAATGCATGAAGCTGATGTCATTCTACATTGGGGATTGCACACTTATGTTTACATGTTGGCCCTGAGCAGCAGTGGGAGTATATAGGGTCCATTTGCGCTGTATGTATGTGAAAAATAGCACAAATGTTTACACAGACATACAGTCCAAATTGGACCATGAACACAGATTTTTTTTAGATTTGGATTACGCATCTAAACAGTGTGGACCAAAATGGACCAATGTGAATGGGCTCTAGCACACAACTACTGCAATAAGATCTGTAAAAAATATGGACCTGGGGTTAGCAAATTTTATATCCACGTGTGTGTGTCATTTTATTAAGGAGAACTGCATTACAAAAACATAATTTCAAACTCTTCAAGGAAGGCATACTTGAGTATTTTTATTATCTTATCTGGCTCTGAGCTGACAGCCACCCATGACGTGATAAGGCATACTTCTAAATAAATTGTACAATTATTACCATCTATAGGCTGCTGCTTGACTCCCCTGACCAATTTCCCTACATGCGGGCATGAGACTAGGATCTAGCCTCCGAAAATGATTTGGACCATTGGTATACTTCCTTTCAGTTGGCCTATAAGGGAATTCTGAACATTTCCCTAGTGGAAGCCAATGTCAAAGTATTGACTAGGTGGTACTTAGTACCCTTATCATTTATCGAGGCTTTATCCGTCTTCCTCACCCCTATGTTTTCACTGGTGCCACTCATCTGGGACAATGTATCATATATATGGTGGGAATGTCAGAAGTTGAGGGGTTTCTGGAATAAGGTATTTGCTATAATGCGAAAGGTTTCGGAGATATCAGTCCCCGAACGACCCCGGATTGCTCTGTTAAATGAACCTATTGAGCACATCCCCCACGCTAAGCAGCGGTCAATTTTCTTTATGTTTTTAGCCGCAAAACTTACTATAGCCCGTGCCTGGAAAAAATCCTCAGTATGTGCTTCATTGCTAGCACTATTGCTAGCCTTCATCCGGCCTTTGGGGCACTATTGCTCACAGTGATACGAGGCACTATTCCTCCCACTGACAATAACAATGGGCCCTATTTCTTCCACTAATACCAATGATGGGGAACTTCCTCTCCTATTGACCACCAACACTAAGGCCGGGGGATTCTGGGCCCGGGGGAATTTTCTACTCCCACTGGCCACAATCCGGCCCCCCTAAAGTATGAAGGACAGTGAACCGGCCCTTTGCTTTAAAAGTTTGGAGACCCCTGCTCTAGATTGTGTAACAATTTTTGTAGATGCTCCGTAAAGTTTATTTCTAGACTAAGCATGTCTTGAAGTCACTTAGAAGTTAGGTATTCTTTTTGCTCTTGTCCCTTTCCCCATAAATGTGGTGGAGAGGAGCCTATTATTCGATGTACTGTAGTTGAAAAGATTATTCCAGAACCCTGGCTGCTACTATGTTTACAGTACTTTTCTTTGTCTGGTGTTTAAATCTTCAACAAAAATGTATTGAAAGTAAAATTGTACAATTATAATTGCTTTAATACTGGGCACTTTCACCCCCTTCCTGCCCAGGCCAATTTTCAGCTTTCAACGCTGTCACACTTTGAATGAGCGTTCATACAAAACTGTACCCTAATGACATTTGTATCATTTTTTTGAGACAAATGGAGCTTTCTTTTGGTGGTATTTAATCACCACTGTTTTTTGGGGTTTTTTTGCTAAACAAATGGAAAAAGAACAAACACTTTGAAAAAACTCAAATTTTTCTTCATCTCTGTTATAAAGTTTTGCAAATAAGTCATTTTTCTTCTTCACTGATTTGTGCTGATGAGGCTGCACTGATGGGTACTGATTGGCTGCACTGATAGGCCTGCACTGATGGGCATTGATGAGGATGCACTGATGAGGTGGCACTGATGGCCACTGATAAACTGCACTGATGGGCACTAATGAGGCTGCACTGATATTGAAGCAGTGATGTTAACTGATAGGGGGAACTAATTAATACTGATATGCTGCACTGATGGGGACTGATATGCTGCACTGATGGGCACTGATTGGCACTGATGGGCCTGCACTTACAATCACAGGAAAGCTGGTCATTGACTTTATTTTCATCACATAGGGGGTTATTTACTAGAACTGCATTGTGCAAAATCTGGTGCAGCTGTGCATAGAAAACAATCAGCTTTCAGGTTTTATTGTCAAAGCTTAATTGAACAAGCTGAAGTTAGAAGCTGTTTGGCTACCATGTACAGCTGCACCAGATTCTGAGTGCACCAGTTTTAGTAAATCTCCCCCATAGTGACAGTGCCGAGGAAAGGAAATGCCGATAACCGTCATTTGTTTACATGGGATCAGCTGTGATTGGACACAGCTGATCACATGGTAAAGAGCCAATGATCACCACTAATCACCAAGCTGCGTGCCCCTGAGGGTGCGTACGAGTGGCATGACCTGGAGCACATTATATGACATCCACCTGGAAGGAGGAGAGTCCCGCCCAGCTGTCAGTCTGCTATGGGCCTATCGGGAACTGGTTAAAGGTCAGACAGAAAACCCCCACAAATTTTGACAGAGAAGAAATAACAATGTATTTAGAACAGATATAAAGCCAAAATCCCCACACATTTTGAAGTACAAAATCTGTTGATTGAAAACTGTGTTTGTACACAGGATAAAAGATCTTTTGACAGGGCACATCTACAGCAGCACACATTTTTTTCTGCAATTTAAGAAAGCTTCCTTTATCCCTGTAAATATTTCAGAGAAAGTCATAGCATGAACATAACACACACCATTCATTTAGAAAACAGAAAAAAAAATAATGATTAGAAAACCAACATTTATTTATGAAAAATACATACCGGTACTAAACAAATATGGCTGCTTTACAGAAAACCATTATAGATATTCAGCTATAAGACCAGACATCCAAAGTGTGTTTAAGAGCTTCTTGCCCACTTTTACATTGTCACAGAACAAAATGAACCACAAAGTTTACCCTCGCAGAGGGTGTCAGAACACAAAACTGAAGTCTTATATAGCCTCCTGTCTGTTCACCAGTTAGTCAGCACCTACACTCAGCCAGGATGTACTAAACTGTGTCCAGCCACTAACTTGGTGTCTTCTGCACTACACCTAGACTGAGAGCCAACCCATTACCTGATAAAACATAAGATTTTGGGTAGCACGCACACTCCACCTTGGACCATGCCCTTTACCAGCTGGGGTTTTCTGTCACATACCTCCCTTCCTGTTTGAACCTGGGGGTTCAAGCACCTGCTTACTAAAAACAGTGCGCTCAAAATTTTTTCTTCTATTGCAACCAGCTTGGTGCTCCACTTTGAAAGAAAAATCTTGAAGGGCCAGAAACCAGTGGGTCACCCTCAAATTGCGCTTCTTGGCCTGAAACATCCACGTTAAGGGAGCATAGTCTGTTATTAATTTGAAGTGGCATCCCAGCAAATATTACCACAGAGAATCCAGGCATCAATGTCCAAACATGCTAGCTCCATAATACTATAATGTCTCTTTGTTGATGTCAGCTTCTGACTTAAAAAGACCAGTGGTATTCTTCTCTATATACCTTTTATCGACAGGACAGCCCTAATTTATACACTTGAGACATAATTTTGAACCACAGTTCTTTGTTGAAACCTGGGAATACTAGGACTGGCTGTTTACAGCCTGCTTCAAACTTTAAAATCTTCTTCAGCCACTGGATTTCATTTGATTCCCCGGGGTTTATGCCTTTAGTCAGTTTGGTTAAGCATGCTGCTACAGTAGCAAACTTTGGACTGAACCTAGAGGGTACCCAATGACACCCAGGAAGGTTCTCACTTGTTTCTTGGTGATACAAGTAGGCCAGTCCCTGATTTCTCCCACTTTATAGAAATGGGGTTTTATTAGGCCTTGCTCAAACTCAGGTACCAGGCTAATTTTTGGGGTTTGCTGTTAAAACTGCTTTCCTAATCAAATTCAGGACAGCCTGAACTTTAGGAAAACAACTTTCCCAGTCTGTTCTCAAAATAACTATGTCATCAAGATTGGCTGCTGCAAAGTATTGATGTGGGCTAATAATTTCATCCATCATTTGTCTAATGAACCGGGAGCTCCTTATAAGTCAACTGTCATACTGTCACAAACATTTTGGGGTCACAAAGGCTTTTTTGTTTCCTCTGTCAGAGAGACCTGACAATATTCCATAGGTTAAATCAAGGGTGGTCAAATACCTGGCTAGATCCAACCTCTCAGTTCATTAGTTCATCAACCTCTGGCATGGGGTAAGTGTCAAACTTTGATGCTTGATTCGGTTTCCGGAGGTCATTACAAAATCTCAAAGTACCAATTGGGCTTGTGCACCAAGACTATTGGGCTACAGCATTTACTTTTAGATCTTTTAATAATGACAAGGTCTAACATTCTTTGTACCTCATCTGCCACTGCCTGTCTATAATAGGGCTTAAGATGGATACAAACCTTTTGCAGCTGGGAGGCCCTGAGAATAACTTATGCTCACACAAAAATGTGTTTGTTTCCTGTTTTGGGCAGGGGGCAGAGGGAGTACATTACCCTTCCTTTTCCCTTCAGCAAGAAGCCTGTCAGTCATTTTTGTGATTCATTTTCTCTTTTTCTGTTTCTGTTTTTCTAGCTGATAAACTTTGAAGTTCACTTCATATATTCGTCCCACTATCTCATAATTGTCCTGCAATTGAGCCAGAAACATACTATGGAAACTAAGACTAGCACACAATTTCCTTGGAGGAAAGTTTGTCTTCTTTCCAACCTCTTATACACCCATTCTTTGGGCCTCTTGAACCTATCGTCTTAGTTCTGATGATGGGGGTCTCCCTGAGGATTTCCAGGGACTCCTCTGGCTCACCAGCTAAAAAAGGGAAAGGGAAAAAAAAACATTTGTAAGTCATATTAGCAAAATGTTGAGGTAATCAAGTTAATTAACATCAACAAGAAAAACTTTCAACTCAAGCAAAGGATCAAAGAATACATACTGTATATATATAGATAGATATATATCTATCTATAGATAGATAGATATATCTATCTATCTATAGATAGAGCTATATATATATATATATATATATATATATATATATATATATACAGAGAGAGAGAGCACTTTGCAGTTGCACTCATTTTCCCAAGAGCTTAGTAAATTTGGTAAAGCTGTGCTGATTTGCATCATCCAGTCATGCAAAAATGCATTTTTTTTATTTTACTTGCATCCAGTTGTGTATTCTTTAAAAGTGAAGCTTTACCATATGTACTAAGCTCTGGTAAAAATGAGTGCAACTGCATTCGCAAAGTGTATAGTCTATTTGCCTTTATAGTCTATTTGCCTTTAGTAAACCAACCCCACAGGAACCTAACTACTTGTCCTGGAACAGCCTACTTCTGCCCAGACACTTGACTTTCACAAGGAATAAATCCAAAGTTACACAGACTTAATCTCACCATACAAGCAAATGGCTGCTCCTCAGTCTGTCCTGCGCAGACATCTGGTTTCAGGGTGGAGCTTCTTCCCTAAACTGGGAGTTTTATAGAGCCCAGAACATTCAATCTGATACAGCTAAGTTTGTTAACCCCTCTAAATGGCACAAAAAGGAAAACAGCTTGTTTACAGCATGAATCTGGGACAAATATATCTCCCATCCTGGGCACAACCCATAGTTTTTCCTGGCTTCCTGCCTTAATAATATATATAGGGTAAGTGTTTCTTTCTGATGTTCCTTTGTTTGGCTACCTCAACATTTTGCCAATATGAATTTGATAGGATATATGTTTTTGGAAAAGATTCATTCTCAGCAGTGCTAACCCCAACTGCACTAGCATCAGTGTTATGCTGAAATGGGTCTGGACTCCACTCAGCATAGCCTATATTCTTTTTGGGTTAGGGGCCTGGCAGAAAGTTCCTTGACTTCTTTCAAAAGTCACTATGGCAGTAGGGTACTTCTTTCAGTCACCATGCTCATACACAACTCCTACCAGGTGCTAGGTCATATGCTAAAATTTAACAGGTCCAGCATGTACACTTTTCCCACTGATCTTGACTGCACAATTCGGTATGCCCAGATTTGTGACCAGACCATGGAGACATATGCGTGGCAACCTGGGACACGAGACATGTTACAGCATCATGTCTCATTCACCTCACTGACAGCACTATATGGGCCCCTGGTCTTGGCAGGTACTCCCAAGGCTTGGCCTTTATGCATGCTTAGCCCACTAAGAGGTTTTCAGATACCTTACCTATTTTTGGGTCCTCCTTGTCCTTGGAAACCAGTTACCAGAGGTAAAATCTGTCACAGTGGTGCAGAGCTGACAGGGAGGTCCTCATCAGTTTATTGGCACTCCACCAGATCCACCAGTTTGTCTACTCTTCCTCATTTTATCCAAAACAAAGTACACCCAGAAGTTACTTTTCTATGTATAAACAACTTAAGGTAGAAAAGATCACATTTTTAGAAATAAACATAAATAATACATTTTCTGAAATCAATCTAGGCAACATATTTATAAATATAAATATATAAATACAAATAATATATTTTATTGATTACTGCAACTTATCAATAGATCCCCTTTTATGAATATATACAGTATATAAGGTTATATTTATAAAGCACTGAATCTGATATTTGCTATACATTCACAGCAGAAGATTCAATCACTGTAATTTAAAATACATACATAAGGAAGATAACCCTGCACCAAATGTTTTTAACATTTACTGCTTTATAAATATAAGCCTTATATACTGTATATATTAATGATAAGGGATTTATTAATAAGTTGCAGTAACACTACAGAAAACCATCATAGAGTTCTTGCATTTAAAAAAGCATGACAGAGAAATGGACAACTTAATAATGAAAGACATCTTTTTACTAAAATAAAAAAAAATCAATTATATATCTTCCAATTATATGTATTATAAATTATCCACTGAATGAATAAAGCTTCAAAGAGAAGAGAGCTTCCAAATTAGAAGATCTGACAGAGAAGCCCGCTAAGTGAGAAATAACGTATCTATTCTCTGTGAATGATCAAGAATATAGATCTACTAACAATTCAACCTCACCACATTAGGAAATTAAAAAAGGGGGTTAAAATATTCTTGAAGAGTGGGAATTTTAAAGCCCAACACAGGGGAATTTTTTTTTTCCCATGGATTGGGGCTGTGCCTGCACAGCATTGGTTATCTGCTCGTTTTGCCTAAGGGTGAACACAGAGCCTAAACTCACACGATCCTTTGGAAAACAGCATTCCCCCATGTTCAGCAGTGCACTGTTCCTGTTCCCTAGATGATAGAATTTTTTTTTTGGCTGGAATTGGCTTTAAAGTTTATTGACTGTATGTGCAGCCCAGGAAATTAAAATGTAATCTTAAGGTCTGGGCGATGAGGGCCCAAAAATATGACGCACAAAAAACATATAATGTAATGTACCGAAGATATAAGAGATATGTTCACAGGGTATGTCAACAAAACCACAGGAAAAAAAAAAAAATTTACAGGTGCTTCTTTTTTATCACCCTGTGTTTATTTTATTAAATATTGTTTTAAACCTGCAAACTTTAAAGCTAGCACTTTTGCATTGACAACCTAGTATGAATAAAACAAATGTGTAATAAGGAAAAGCTTAGTTTACCCGATAGATAGTCTTACTCACATACCATTCATTGACAGAATTATTACATATATATATATATATATATATATATATATATATATATATATATACACACACACACACACAAACATATATAAAATAAAAGGGGGCAGTGTGAAAAATGTGTGGGTGTCTAACTGTGAATGGCACTCAAAGCCACTACAAAGGGATATGACAGTTTGGATAACAAAGTTAAGTTTTTCTAAGATGATAATTTTAGACCATACATAAGCAGCAATACAACTTAGTAAGATTAGCTGATTTGTATGTCACATCAACAGGCAAGTGTCAGAGGGGCCCAATGATCATTTCCATCATTGTCATAAAATATGTAATTCCTTGGTTTCCTCTGTATACTCTTACAGTCTTAGTAATCGTACATCAATAAAGTATATAAACATTGCAATCTGTAGGTTTAACATGCACAAGAAGGAGATTGGTGATATAACACATCAGAAATATAAACTGTATATTTACATCAGCTTTCTGTATTTGTGTTTGTTATTGTAAGTCTTATGCAAGGTCTTTAGGAGTTGTATATGTTTCTTAGGTTTTATTATGCAGCTTTGTTTTAGATATCATCCTTTAATCCAGTTGTCTATAATTCAACATTTGCCTCTTTTTTTACAGCACGAACAACTTCTCACAGGACTACTGAATCTACTGTTTCTACAACTTCATCAGTCAGCAGCTATGTCAGTGGGTACAACATGGAGACTGATGGCAACAATACACAGGCAGATAACAATCTGTTTCAAGTTCCCAGAATGTAAGTCTTTTTTGCTTCTTTATAAGGCTGGCCGGAGACGGTTCGAATCTCAGCTGGTTTAGCAGGAACCGGCTGAGATTCGAACCATGTATGGGCAGTCTAAATGTACCAAGTTGATCGATCAACTTGAGTACAACCAGCCTGCTGGATTCACTTGGGATTATTGCTATTGGCTGCTATAGATGCTAGTAGAGTCGTTAGAGAAACCCTGCTCCCCGTGCTGGCAGCAGACAGTTGATCAGCAGGAGGAAGCAGCTATCACATGAGTGAGATGTTCAAATGGGTAACTAGTACTTTGTCAGGACATCATTTTAGATTTTTTTGTAATGTTTATCTGAAATAGGTTTTTGAGGCAGCTTTCACATGTACTATATGACTGTATTCAGGGGTTTGTTCACATTCCTATACAATTAACACTGGGATGAATTCAAAAAGCACTTAGTCTGAGCACACTTGCAGAAACTGGGGGCAGTAAAGCACCAATACTTTACAACACTACTAAGCGGGAAGTGCAGTGTAAAAAATTTAATGAGCAAATATGGACATATATATTTATAAATTGTTACATGAAACATTATGTTTAAAATACAGATATACATTGATGAAATGTACCTTATATTATATATCTTTTGTTTATTGTATTTGTATGCCATTTTTGTTTGTTTGGATAGCATGGGGAAGGGTTACTGCTATTAGACAGGAGAAGGAATAGAATCTCTGCAATGTTTTAAAAGGGCCTGTGTTCTTGGACAAATGCAGCTTGTTTTAGGTGCCTTCTGCTTCCATTTGACATCAGTTTGAAATGCTCCGGTGATCATTCAGAATTTATTCACAAGTTCTTTTGACCTCCTTCTCTGCATGTCACCAATAGTAAGATTTGCTTTTCATTTTTCCTAACATTGTTTCAAGTTATGGGAATAAATTGAAGCTAGACTTTAAAAGAAACATTATTATTATTATTATTAATATTATTATGAAAAAATAGAGGATGGCTTTGCTGATCAATAATGTTCCCTTTCTTCAGTACTGCCCCAAAAGGTATTGAGATAGGACTTCTGACTTTTTTGATGTGTATATTTGTCCCAGATCATTGACCAAAAGTATTTGGGCTTGTGGGCATAACAGCCAGGTAGCCTGTATCTTTACAGGAAAGTCAGCAATGGCTGACCTCCTACATCCTTTCTTGACATGTTTCCTTTAAACCCATTATATTTATTTGTATAGCAAAAATAATTAGTAGAGTGCATACATTTCCTTTAATGAATCTTGTATTAAAAGGAAAGTAATTGGTGCTTGGGTCAGAAGAGAGTGGGTCTTTGTTTCAGATTTCATTTTCTCCACATTTTATATGAGAAATACATGATTTCAGAACTGTATTTCTAGCCTTTCTTCTCCTTACTTAACCTTACTTTTGGGTGCTCGGAACCGTGTATAAGGCAATCTGAAAAAATTTTTTTAAAAAAAAGATTGAAAAGCATTAATATGCTTTCATGATTTGAGAAAACAGAAAAACTATTTCATAAGAGGTTAACATAAAGCACATCTAAACCTAAGAACAAAAATTAGATTTATTGCAGTTAGCCAGCCTTCGGGTGTTTTTTTTTTTCATTTTTACTTGGTGATTTTTGTCAGTCAGGAAGATCATGCTGCTATTATCTGCTTTAGCATTACTGCTTCCTTGGCTAACTCCCTGCTCCCTGGACAAAAATGATGATACCCTTTCAACCTAAGAGATTTGAGGTGAAGAGCTGACAGAGGAAGCTGCATTGCTGAACCAGGAAGATGACTTGCTTATTTAAAAACTACTGTACATGTGTCATGGCATGTGGATATATAGTGTGAAAAATGTAAATAACAAGATTTGGCTGTACAGAATTGCCAATCCTTTAAACAGTTAGCATTTTGTATTTCAGTTGTACTGTATATTTGCTGTTTGTCTGGTGCTTCACTTTAAAAACCATAGTTATCGTCAGATGGTTCTGTTAGATTTTATGAATCTAGGAACAGCTATAAATATAAGAAGATATAAGAAGCTATGGTTACTAAGCAATCAATACTTTCCCTGACCTTTCACCTGTATATCACTTTTTAACGAGTGAAACAAATCACATAGTCATTGTGCTAGCAATATGATAAAGAAATATGTTTCAGTGTAACTTTATAATGCAATAAAACTGATTTCAAGAAGGTCATCTTCATTATTTTGTTTTCAAAGTGGAAAAATGAATCAAAATGGACAAGACCAAAATGGAATAGGCTTGACTGAAACAGAAGGTAAGATATACTGTTACTTGTCTTTGTCTACTTGAAACTTGACATTATAATAAACAATAAACATACATATGGGTAAGCTGGTTATACTGTCAGTGAAAGCCTTAAATATTGGGATTTTCTCTTATTGCAATTTCCAAAGGTCCAATTGCTATTGCAGATATCAGAGGAGACAAGGGGCAACTCTTCTTGTCCTCTGTCCTACTGGGATATTATCAAAGAGTAATGAGAGTAATTCCTGCATTTGAATCATTGCTTGTGGATTGAAATATTAGTTTTGAAGCATACAAATTAAGTTAGGGCCAAAATTCCAAACTTTCAGTAACTCAAACAAATGAGTCCAACAGAATTAAAGGTTTTCTGTAAATCTACTGATAATAGCATTTCTGGGTAAGAGGGACTTCCATTCCATCTGGATTATATGAGAAAAATCATACCTATAGCCCTTTTAATCTAATCTCATCCTTGTCACCCCAAGATAAATTCTACCTGGTCTTTTCGGATTTATTCACCCAAGAATGAGGCTAGTTGATTAGCCAAGATTTTGGTAAGTAATTTTACATCATTGTTGGTTAGGGAGATCGGTCTATATTTTACTATGTTGCTGGCATCTTTGTTGAGTTTACGGATGACTGTGATAAAGGCCAAATTGGTATCTCTGTTCATGGGTTCCTCTTGTATAATTTTAGAACAGGACACTTGGGGATGCTCTTGTATAAAAGCTAGGATTTTTTAGGTGCCAATAACTCCAGTCATAATCACACATTAAAATTCAATCAGTTTATTTAAGGAATGTGGGATGGGGAATGCGAAGGGAGGGGGGATAGGGGAAAATTATAGTTTTATGAATGAGAATTTTGAACAAGGTATTTTATGTTTTGTATGATGTGAAATAAAAAAAAAAATAGACAAAATTTATGTTTGATATATATCTCATGAATTCATTGCAGTTACTTATCATGGTGTAACAATCCCAACATGTTTCACCATTTGATAGGTTTCCTCAGGGTATGTATGCTACCACACCTGGACAGATACATTAAATTAAATATAAAGGTGAATGTATATGCATAGAAATAGTACATTCAAGATTCACAGTTGGATTCATATAGTACATTAGCTACTTGAATCAAAATTTGGCTGAATAAGGGTATCAAAATCCACAAAAAAACAACAATTAATTAACATTCAAAACACAGGCTGAGGCCGAAACGCATTAGTATTTCAAAGATGTTGTAACTGCTTAAGTGCAAAACAAAATAAATAGGAAGGAGCGATCGTGTACCAGCTTTTGATTTTGAATACTATTTTGCCTCCTTTCTCTCTGGTAATTTGGATGCTAATTCTTGTTTGAAAAAAATCCCTAAAAGGAAATTCTGGACAGCCGCACTCTGAAAAAATCTATTATATGCCTTTATTCACTTTTCACACTACAGAGAGTGCTTAGTCAAAGCTTATGACTAAGCAGTGATACCTTCTCCCTACTTGAAAAAATCCCAGTGGATTCAATGTCAAATGCAGCCAAATGCCCTTTCATGGTAAGATGCCCTTCAGCAATCTCTGTGTTTTGAATGTCGATTAATTGTTGATTTTTTTGTGGATTTTGATATCTTTATACAGCCAAGTTTTGTTTCAAGTTGCTAATCTACTATTTGAATACAACTGAGAATCTTGAATGTACTATTTCTATGCATATACATTCATCTTTATATTTAATTTATCTGTCCAGGTGTGGTAGCATACATCTCCTGAGACCTATCAAATGGTGAAACATGTCGGGATTGCTACACCATGATAAGCAACTGCAATGAATTCATGAGATGCATATCAAACATGAATTTTGTCCATGTTTTTAGCATGTCTATTTTTAATATGAAATACTTAATAAACTGATTGAATTTTAATATGTGATTATGACTGGAATTATTGACACCTAAAAAAATTCCAGCTCTTATACAAGAGCATCCTCAAGCGTCCTGTTCTATATGATTTTGAGATGCGTTTCCTTTGAGATTCTCTCTGACCAACCTTATCTTGCACTTGTATAATTGTGTTGAATATGTTTTTTTGGTGGGAATGAGAGTGTTCTGCTTTGTCCTGTCTTATAGCCTCTTTGATTTCCATCTATGTGATTGGACTTGCAAGGGTATTCTTATGTACGGACTTTGGTTAGTTTGGGTAATGGGAGATCTTGAAGAAATGTCTGGATTTCAGCTATAGGAGGTTGCTATGGATTACTGTGTAGGAATGAAATAAATTCTTGTAAGTCTTGTAAGATTACTTTGGGGTTTTGGGTGTAGGTTCTGGTACTGGTGTGGATTGGGGGGATAGACATATACTGAAATTTAGGTAAGAGTTTAGCTAGCTAGCAAGTAAGAGAGGGCCTAATGAATGTAATAGTATTAGGAGCCTGTATTACAGAAGAAAGAAAACAAATGAGAGTGAGTGATGATGCCTAATCTAAAAATTGTTTCTTATAACGATAGGGGACTGAATTCCTGTGTAAAACGTGCAAATATCTTAGGGGAATTGAAGTTCTTGAAGGCTGAGGTTGCAATGCTCCAAGAGACACACTTAAGTGCCAATAAGAACCAAAAAATCTATTCCAGAGACTTCCCAGTCTGGTACTACAGTGACTCACCAATTAAGGGAGCAAGAGGAGTGGCCATAGGGTTTGCCAGGGAGACTAGGTTTGAACTTGAGGAGGGTTTAGCTGACCCGGAGGGTCGGTTTCTCTTCTTGAAAGGCAAAATCAATGGCACGAAGTGCTCCCTGGCAAACATTTATGGGCCAAACAAAAACACATACAGAAAAGTAATGGGCATACTGGCAAAATTTGAAGTATTCAAGATGGGGAGGGCTATTGTTGCAGGAGACTTTAATCTGTGCTTGGACCCAGAAAGGGACTGTTCGTCGCATGTCTGGGGGAGGGGGGGAGTGTGGGCTGGAATACTCAAAAAGAAGCTGCACCAGCTTCAGCTGGTGGATGTATGGAGGATCCAGCAGGGGGACATAAGGGACTACACTTACTACTCCCCCATGCATGCGACATATTCGAGACTTGACTTTTTCCTGATAGAGCATAGGTTGCTGGAAGAGGTCACAGGGGCATCCATCGGCAACATGACATTCTCGGATCACGCACCCGTGAGTTTACATATAAAAATAGGTGAAACTGATATACAGGGCTCAGGGTGGAGACTGAACGAAGACCTGTTATTAGACAAAGACATCTTAAGGAGAACTGAGGAAGAGCTGGAGTGGTTCTTTAAAATCAATACTCCCGGGGAGATAAATGAGGCCACAATTTGGGAAGCCCATAAAGCATACATTAGGGGCATATTTATGATGGTAGGGGCGGAAAAAAACAAGAGAATGAAAAATGAAAGGCTAGCCCTGATTAAAGAGATCCAAGAACTAGAGCAACAACATAAAGTATCAGGAGGGAGGGAGGTATGGACAAACCTACTTAAAAGAAGAGAAGAGCTGAGGGCCTCTCTAGAATAGGAAAAGCGTAAAACTTATAACTTGGTTAAGAAAGAAAGATACATTTATGGTAACAAACCAGGCAAGCTTTTAGCTAGGGCCCTGAAAAAAAAGAAAACGAGCAATTACATTGAAAAAATCAGGACCAAGTCGGGGAAAATCAAGTACAAAACGCGTGACATAGCAAAAGCATTTCAAGAGTTCTATGGGGCGTTGTATGCAATTAATGTAGATAACTCTCAGGAGTCAGACAAACGCAAGCGTGAGGCTAGTAAAACTTTTTTAAAAGAGGCAAACTTAATAAAAATCACGGAAGAAGACAGAGTTATGTTGGATGCCCCTATGACTGTACAGGAACTAAGGAAGGCCATACAGGACACCCCAAATGGGAAAAGCCCAGGTCCTGATGGGCTGACCGCCCTTTATTACAAAAAAGTACAGGAACCATTGCTCCCCATATTGTGCTCTTACATGAATGGGATCGGGGAAAGTTGGGGGATGAGAAAGGAAGCACTCGAAGCAAGTATCGCTATTATAGGGAAGGAGGGAAAGGATAGCACATTGTGCTCCAGTTACAGACCCATCTCCCTCTTGAATGTCGACACGAAGCTCTTCGCAAAGATTTTAGCCGATAGATTGAAAAAGATTATAAAAGAGATTGTCCACTCCGACCAAGTGGGCTTTGTACCTGGGAGGGAAGGGAGAGATAACGGCATTAAAACACTAATGGTGGCCCAGATAATGAAGGACAGGGGAACCCCAGGACTACTCCTGTCGATGGATGCCGAAAAAGCATTCAACAGGGTAGACTGGGGTTTCATGTGGAACACTTTGGAAGAGTTTGGTATTGGCAATAAAATGATTAGTAGGATAAAAGCCCTGTACACCTCCCCCACCACTAGAGTTAAGATAAATGGTACCTTTTCCGATCCTATTGCGTTGCATAATGGTACCAGACAGGGGTGCCCACTTTCCCCGCTGCTTTTTGTGTTGACGTTGGAACCTCTATTGGCTAAGATAAGACTCAGCCCGGATATCAGTGGGGTTAAAATTGGGGAAGAAGAATTTAAAATAGCTGCCTTTGCGGATGACGTCTTATTGTATGTCACCCGTCCGAGGATCACCCTCCCGAATCTACTCGAGATTGTTAGGAATTACAGTAGATTATCTAATTTTCGAGTAAATGCAACCAAGTCGGAAATATTGGAAGTTGTAGAAGATAAAGACGGGGATAAGGCCTACCAAAAGTGTCTACCATTTAAATGGGGGATAAAAGAACTTAACTACTTAGGAGTCAAAATATCACCAGTAAAAGAGACACTGTTCCAAGCCAACTACATGTCTCTCCTTATTGAGATCGGGGCTGAGTTGAATAGATTTCCCAGAACCGACTTTCATGGAGAGGCAGAATAAACCTACTTAAAATGTCAGTTCTCCCTAAAATCACATATAAAATCCAAATGCTCCCAATTGCAATATCACTGAGTTTTCTGAATAAATTACACACACTGTTTCTAAGGTTTATATGGAGGGGGAAAAAACCACGAATCAAGTATGCAGAATTAGTGAATGTTAAGAAGAGGGGGGCTGGGGGGCACCAGATATTAAAAAATATTACACAGCTATAATCTTATCACGCATCATAGATTGGGTGAATAATAATAAAGATAAGCAATGGGTGAAAATAGAGAACATAATGAGCGGGGTAGATTTGGCTAAAAATGTATGGATACCACCACAATACAGAAAACTGTGCACGAAAACACTGGACATCACCAAACACGCGTTAAATATATGGGATAAAATACACAATAGGGAGAAGTGGGGATACAACTCACCACTAGTCCCGCTTAAGGACACAGACTATTTTCTGCCTGGGAGGGAAGATTTGTCTGGGAGATGGATTTTATATGAAGAGGCTCAACTCAAAGATATTACAAGTCAGGGTAAGCTGTGTACCTACCAGGAACTAAAAGCTAAAGACAACTGGTTTGCCATGGATAACTGGAAGTATAGGCAGTTGAAACATTTTGTTGAATCCCTCCCGCAGCCAATAAGGTCGATGGAAGACCTTTGCCCCTCGAAAAAGTATGTATGAAGAAAAACAGAAGGGGAGGAATGTCCAGGATTTATAGAATTTTGATTAGATTGGGAGAAGTGGAGCGCCCAGGATTTCTCAGGAAATGGGAGGAGGAATTAGGAAAAAAGATCAGCGAAAACTAGGTCGGGAGGAGCAGAGTGAACGCTACCTCAGTGAACTATAGGATTGCTGAAATGAATTTCAGAACCCTGGCAAGAATGTATGTCACTCCGGATATAGCGCATAAAATACAGGAAGAAACTTCGCAGTTTTGCTGGAGGGGGTGCAAGGAAATAAGGACAATGGCGCATATATGGTGGTTGTGCCCGGTAATGAAAAAATTCTGGGAGGAGATAAGGGGGATTATATATGCGATCACTAATAAGAGGATCCCGGACGACCCCTGGTAGTGCTTGCATCATGGGAGCAATACGCCTTCCAAGAGGTACTTGAAAGCACTGTTACCGCACCTTCTCAATGCTGCTAAAAGTCTCATCCGCAGACACTGGCTAGATAGCAGGAGACCTTCAATGTGGGAGTGGTTCAACAAAATAGAGGAAATTCACTGCCTGGAATATTTGAAATATAGTGAAGGGCTGAAGATGGAGGAGTACGAAGAGACGTGGAGAGACTGGACAAAGTATAAGTCCTCTAACCAGGCGGCCGAGGTGTGGGATAAGGAGTCAGATAACTCACCCAAATAAAAATTCAAACTCAAAATCGAGCTAGAGGATACACACTCAAACAGACATCAAGAATAGGAGGATGATAGTGAGAGGCTCAGGTCAGGACCCTTATGGGACGAGCTGCGGGGGGGAGGGGGGGTTGGGTGGGCAACTGGGTATTGGGAGAGGTAGGGTGTACAGGGGGGGGGATAGTGCTTTGGTATAGGGATATTAGAAATGTAAGTTGTAATCATAATTATTTATCATTCTTGAAGGAATAAAAAGATAAGGGGCAAAAAGAAAATGCCACAATGATGTGAAAGTATTAAGGGATAAGTTTGACTTGAAAGTTGAAACAACATCCTCCTAAGAATACAGTATTACTTGGCTGAAGTGGCAAAAAGAAAAAAAAAAAAAAAAAAGTAGTTTAGCTAATTTAGTGCCTGTTTTGGTTGGTTGTTTAAGATAAGTTTTATTCGGGTTTTATTGATTTAAGCTCATATCTAAGGGGATGTTAGGATCCCCTTCACAGATAATGTTGCCATCTATATGGGGTCTAAGGATATTGAACATGTTTGAAAAGAAGGCGAGTTGAGCGGAATTAGGTGCTTAGTAGGAGATCAAAGTGAAAAGATGGTCTTTAACCTCTTCATGCCGACATAACGCATATATGCGGCCTTCTGCTTCAAATGGTTGTACCAGGTACTGTTTTTCAAAGCCGATGCGGCTAATAAGTCGCTTGGCTGTTATTACAAGCAACGGGAGGGGACGTTCCCCCTCTCCCGCCACCAACTGTGGCTTGCCCGGGCTTTCCTGTCCCACCAGGAGGCCTGAGCGTCCGCCGGCTGGCCGGAGACGGGTCTCGGATCTAGTAACCTGGAAGCGATGTCATGACATTACTTCCAGTTTACTGGTGCCTTAAAGGCGCCAGATTTTAAAACAAAGTGTTTTATGTTTCGAATGCTTTTAAATGCAAAGGAGGAATTTGGGATCTTATAGGCCCCAGATCCCTCCAAAAAAAAATACCTGACACATGACTATTGCTGTCACAAGGTATGTTTACATTCCTTGTGACAGCATTTAGAGTGATCAAAAGAAAAAAATGTAAAGGGACAGTGTAAAATAGAAAAAATAAAATAAATAAGAAAAAAAAATTGAAAGCGCTCCATCACTCTGTGCTCGCGCGCAGAAGCAAACGCATATGCAAATCGCGCCCGCAAATGTAAACAGTGTTCAAACCATAAAGGTCATTAAGTGCAGATAAACAAGACTGGCTGATTCATCCACCATTCGATTCACAATGACAGCTTCATGCCTTATTAATACTCTTTAAATCCGTGACAATAGCTATAACAGGATTACAGAGTAAACAGGCTCATCAATGTATGAGGTCCTCCTGAGATGGTCTTCCCTTCACTGTGCCAACCAGTAGCTGCAGGAACCAAGAGTCTGGAGGAGCAAGATGGCTGCCACTCTTCCTGAAACCACTGTGGCAAAATGTAGTGCAGCTGTGCATGATAGCCAGCTTCTAATTGTTCTTGTTCAATTAAGCTTTGACAAAAAAAACTGGAAGATGATTGGTTTATATGCACAGATGTACCAGATTTTGCACTCTCCAGTTTTAGTAAATTAACCACATTGAGCATTACTGCTTGGCTTTTAAACCCTCTAAATGTGCTTAAAGTTTGACCTCACATATGTTAACAGCCATGAGATGCCATGAGATGCTTGATAGCCTTTCATTGGTGACAGGGGTAAGGACCATCTACACTCGAACTCCACACATGTATACAATAGATTAATCCTATGGAAGCTTTTACGGGTTGACTAAATAATATGCTTTCTTGTTTTAATTAAGTTTGGGATCCCATTTTGAGGACTCCACTTAAGTTACCTTGCATTTGTCACCCTTTCTCTCTCCATTTCTCCCTATTGCTTTCTGCTTCCTTTTCCCTCTTTCCTTCACTTACCTTTTCCTTGTTTACTTTCCTCTCTTTCTTTCAGATTCTCTTTTTCCTAAACATATTTTACTATTGCTTTTTGCAAAATATATAAGGGTTTTTGGATATGTTATAAGAATAGTACCAAAAGCTTCTGTCTAACATGTGTCATGTAATTTAGAAGATCTAACTCTCGCGATGACTACTGCATTCATATAGTTACCAGGTTTTTTCATTGTGTTCTTTTACTGATGGAGTTGTTACCACTAACTTTACCAAAGGTGACTGCTTTTCTTATTCTCTTTGGCTGGAATTATTCAATACTTGACTTTTTGCTTGACTACTTTTGACTGTAAAGTGTGTAACACAAAACCCTTGTTATTATAGTAGTTACATAGTTACATAGTAGGTGAGGTTGAAAAAAGACACAAGTCCATCAAGTCCAACCTATGTGTGTGATTATGTGTCAGTATTGCATTGTATATCCCTGTATGTTGTGGTCATTCAGGTGCTTATCTAATAGTTTCTTGAAGCTATCAATGCTCCCCGCTGAGACCACCGCCTGTGGAAGGGAATTCCACATCCTTGCCGCTCTTACAGTAAAGAACCCTCTACGTAGTTTAAGATTAAACCTCTTTTCTTCTAATTTTAATGAGTGGCCACGAGTCTTGGTAAACTCTCTTCTGCAAAAAAGTTTTATCCCTATTGAGGGGTCACCAGTCCGGTATTTGTAAATTGAAATCATATCCCCTCTCAAGCGTCTCTTCTCCAGAGAGAATAAGTTCAGTGCTCGCAACCTTTCCTCATAACTAAGATCCTCCAGACCCTTTATTAGCTTTGTTGCCCTTCTTTGTACTCGCTCCATTTCCAGTACATCCTTCCTGAGGACTGGTGCCCAGAACTGGACCGCATACTCTAGGTGCGGCCGGACCAGAGTCTTGTAGAGCGGGAGAATTATCGTTTTATCTCTGGAGTTGATCCCCCTTTTAATGCATGCCAATATTCTGTTTGCTTTGTTAGCAGCAGCTTGGCATTGCCTGCCATTGCTGAGCCTATCATCCACTAGGACCCCCAGGTCCTTTTCCATCCTAGATTCCCCCAGAGGTTCTCCCCCCAGTGTATAGATTGCATTCATATTTTTGCCACCCAAATGCATTATTTTACATTTTTCTACATTGAACCTCATTTGCCATGTAGTCGCCCACCCCATTAATTTGTTCAGGTCTTTTTGCAAGGTTTCCACGTCCTGCGGAGAAGTTATTGCCCTGCTTAGCTTAGTATCGTCTGCAAATACAGAGATTGAACTGTTTATCCCATCCTCCAGATCGTTTATGAACAAATTAAATAGGATTGGTCCCAGCACAGAACCCTGGGGTACCCCACTACCCACCCCTGACCATTCTGAGTACTCCCCATTTATCACCACCCTCTGAACTCGCCCTTGTAGCCAGTTTTCAATCCATGTACTCACCTTATGGTCCATGCCAACAGACCTTATTTTGTACAGTAAACGTTTATGGGGAACTGTGTCAAATGCTTTTGCAAAATCCAGATACACCACGTCTACAGGCCTTCCTTTATCTAGATGGCAACTCACCTCCTCATAGAAGGTTAATAGATTGGTTTGGCAAGAACGATTCTTCATGAATCCATGCTGATTACTGCTAATGATATCGTTCGTATTACTAAAATCCTGTATATAGTCCCTTATCATCCCCTCCAAGAGTTTACATACTATCGATGTTAGGCTAACTGGTCTGTAATTCCCAGGGATGTATTTTGGGCCCTTTTTAAATATAGGTGCTACATTGGCTTTTCTCCAATCAGCTGGTACCATTCCAGTCAGTAGACTATCTGTAAAAATTAGGAACAACGGTCTGGCAATCACTTGACTGAGTTCCCTAAGTACCCTCGGATGCAAGCCATCTGGTCCCGGTGATTTATTAATGTTAAGTTTCTCAAGTCTAATTTTAATTCCGTCCTCTGTTAACCATGGAGGTGCTTCCTGTGTTGTGTCATGAGGATAAACACTGCAGTTTTGGTTACTGAAGCCCCCCGATTCACTCGTGAAGACTGAGGAGAAGAATAAATTCAATACCTTCGCCATCTCCCCATCCTTTGTAACCAGATGTCCTTCCTCATTCTTTATGGGGCCAATATGGTCTGTCCTCCCTTTTTTACTGTTTACATACTTAAAGAATTTCTTGGGATTTTTTTTGCTCTCCTCCGCTATGTGTCTTTCATGTTCTATCTTAGCTGTCCTAATTGCACCTTTACATATCCTGTTGCATTCTTTATAAAGTCTGAATGCTGAGGATGATCCCTCAACCTTGTATTTTTTGAAGGCCTTCTCCTTTGCTTTTATATGCATTTTTACATTGGAGTTAAGCCATCCAGGACTTTTGTTCGCTCTTTTAAATTTATTACCCAATGGGATACATTGGCTAATGCCCTTATTTAATATGCTCTTAAAGCAAACCCATCTCTCCTCCGTATTCTTTGTTTCTAATATTTTATCCCAGTTTATGCCTTTTAGCAAGGTTTGTAGTTTAGGGAAGTTGGCTCTTTTGAAATTCAGTGTCTTTGTATTCCCTTTATGTTTCCTATTTGTGTGATTTATACTGAAACTAATTGACCTGTGATCACTGTTACCTAAATTGCCCCGCATTTCCACATCCGTGATCAGGTCTGTATTGTTGGTAATCAGTAGATCCAGTAATGTTTTATTTCTAGTTGGTGCGTCTACCATCTGACCCATAAAATTGTCCTGCAAGACATTAAGGAACTGGCGAGCCTTAAATGAATGTGCGGTTCCCTCCGCCCAGTCTATGTCTGGATAATTAAAATCCCCCATTATGATAACACTTCCCATTCTTGCTGCTAATCCAATTTGTGATAGGAGATCCGTCTCCACTTCCTCCCTCAGGTTTGGGGGCCTATAGCATACTCCCAGTATTATTTTCCCCTTAGCTTTATCCCTTTGGAGCTCTACCCATAAGGATTCCACCTCCTCTCTAGCTCCCTCAGTGATGTCATCTCTCACATTCACTTGTACATTATTCTTGATATATAGGCATACCCCTCCCCCTTTTTTACCCTCTCTATCCTTGCGGTATAGGGTATACCCTTGAATGTTTGCCAGCCAATCATGAGAGCTGTTGAACCAGGTCTCTGAAATTCCCACAAAATCCAAATCCTCCTCGTACAACAGTATCTCTAGTTCACCCATCTTGTCGGCCATGCTCCTGGCATTGGTGAACATGCCACATAGTTTAGACCGGTCGCATATTGTCCTCGTATTGGGTGTTTCGAGATTGCAACTAGGACTTGCTACTATACTCACCTTGTGTTTTTGTGCTTTGGTTAACCTACCACTAATGCCCCCAATACTACCCTCTGGAATATCTTCCGCGCTGGCTATCTCTGCCTCTGGACCCTCCCCCCCATCGCCTAGTTTAAAAACCCCTCTAACTTTTTGGCCATCTTCCTTCCCAGCAGATCTGCACCCTCCTCATTTAGGTGCAGTCCGTCCCTTCTATAGTACCGGTTACCAACTGAGAAGTCGGCCCAGTCCTCCAGGAACCCAAACCCCTCCTTACTACACCAGCTCTTCAGCCACTTGTTTACTTCCCTAATCTCCCTCTTCCTTTCTGGTGTGGCTCGATGTACCGGTAGTATTCCTGAGAATACTACCTTGGAGGTCCTTTTCCTCAATTTAGCTCCTAAGTCCCTAAAATCATTCTTTAGGACACTCCATCTGCCTCTGACTTTGTCATTGGTGCCAACATGCACCATGACAGCCGGGTCTTCCCCAGCCCCTCCCAGTAATCTGTCCACAAGATCCGTGATGTGCCGAACCCGAGCGCCCGGTAGACAACATACTGTTCGGCGCTTCAGGTCTTGGTTACAGATTGCCCTCTCTGTCCTTCTAAGAATTGAGTCCCCTACCACCAGAATCTGTCTTTCCTTTCCCTTTGCTGCCCCCCCACTCTCACTGGAGGAGTTCTTCCCCCGGCAGCTAGGAGAGTCCCTCATCTCCAGCAGTGCTGGTCCCTGACTGGTTTCACCAATGTCACTCAAAGTAGCGTACTTATTGGGATGCTCCAGTCCTGGATCGGCCTCCCTGGCATTTCCCCCTCTACCCCTCCTGACTGTCACCCATCTACTCTTTGCTAGTGCCAGCACCTCTTTGTCTCCACCCGCCTCTGTGCTGGCCCCTGCCGGCACCTGCCATGTACGTTCCTGGCTCTCCTTTAGTATGGAGGGACTTCTCAGTGCTGACAGTTGCTTCCCCAGATTCAGAACCTGGGCTTCCAGGGAAACAATGTGCTTACATTTTGCACAGCAGTATTCGCCCTCGATCTGATGATCAAGGAACGCATACATGCGGCAAGATGTACAAAGAGTCGCCTCTCCACACCCGCCGGGCATCGTACCTATTAAATTTAGTGAGGATTTGGGGATTTTACCCTGTCCAAATTACCTAACAGCTAGCTTCCTGGCACTAATACTCAAGACAATACACAGGTACACAACAAGACAATACACAGGTACACAGGTACACAAGACAATACACAGGTACTCACAGACCTACGTGCAATCGCAGAACAGTCGCAGACCTATGTACACTCGCAATACTCAAGTATACAATACACAATACACAAGTACTAATGATCCACACACACTACTCAGACAACACTCATGTACGCACACTACACAGGTATTATGACCCCTGTTATAATCTCCTGTTTTAAACTCTGGTTTTAACTCACCACTTAGAAAAGTTCCACTTGGTATAAGTTCCAGCAATCTCCCAATGAGCAGGCTCAGGATGAGTCCTACACACAGTTATATAGACTGCAGGCACCTGTGAGCAATCACCCCTCCCCCTACTTAATAGCCTGAAGGAACCAAAGAAGAAAAAAAAAAAAAAAAAAGCTATTTAAAAAGTGACAGAAAAGGCTAATTGAAAAGCTAAAAGGAAAAGCCCCAAAAATGCTACCCAGCAAACAAAAAGTAAAACTTGTTCACTCTCCCTCTGGTTTTAACTCACCACTTAGAAAAGTTCCACTTGGTATAAGTTCCAGCAATCTCCCAATGAGCAGGCTCAGGATGAGTCCTACACACAGTTATATAGACTGCAGGCACCTGTGAGCAATCACCCCTCCCCCTACTTAATAGCCTGAAGGAACCAAAGAAGAAAAAAAAAAAAAAAAAAAAAAAAAAAAAAAAAGCTATTTAAAAAGTGACAGAAAAGGCTATGCTATTATAAATCTCTGGAAAGCATTTCTTTATTTTTCTAAACTCAATAAAAATGTACATAAATTCTATGTAAGCATGAAGGCTGATATGATGCAGAAAAATTGGTTTATTGTAAAGAAAGTATGTTAGCTTCATTGGATTGATATTGTTGAAATGCTTTGCATCTCTTAATTGGGGGATTTAATCCCTATAGGATCCCTATGGGAATTAATCCTTAATGGGAGTGTGTGAGGTGGATTTGATCATCTTAGAGCAGGTAGATATCAACAAAAAGAATTAATCATACCTTCCCTGGGTAAAGTAGGGGAGATGAGTAAAAGATCCGTGGACAGAGGTTTCTTTGCCATCCAGTTAATGTAAGAAATCACTCTCAGAACAAGAAAGAAAGAAAGAAAGAAAGAAAGAAAGAAAGAAAGAAAGAAAGAAAGAAAGAAAGAAAGAAAGAAAGAAAGGAAGAAAGAAAGAAAAAAGGAAGGAAGGAATGTAGAACAGTATTAAACAACATACAAATGTAACTCTAGGAAGGGGGGGATACCTGTTCCTCCCTCCAGTAATCAAACACGTGTAAACAATAGGTTCTAAGTTTTTTTTTTAAATTAGACATCAGGAACTATTTCTGGTGGCTGGTTCAAGTAAGGGTGCATGTCAGCCATTTCTGGTCTGTGCTGGCATAAGAACTTGTGGGATCCTTGCAATTTCATTGGGCAATATGGTAAATTAAAAACAGTTAGCTAAATACAGTAGTCAAACTTATCTTTCAGTATTATTGAAGGTTGTTCAGCGACCTTTAAAAGAAGGAGGCTGACCAGTCCTCTGTTCAGAACTTAATGAGAAAAATGAATACAAACTACTGATAACTTATAATACTTGTAAAACTTCTGCCTGATATTAGACTAATAATTATATTGTAGATGTAGGTTTTCATCTCATCAGCTTCTTTATCATAGTAGACATAAAACAATAAATCCAGTTTATGTATAGCCCTGTCAAGGCAGGATCACAGGTGGGGTCATATAGCAATATAAAACCAGAAAGGAGTCCAAGGCCAAAACAGAAACTTATTTTTTAACAGCTGCCTTATTATACCAAATGAGGAGATTAAAGTGATAGTAAAGTCATGAATTAGGAAATCCATTGACAGGCAGGGCTTTTATGCAGTAACAGAACAGATCCTAGAGGTCTCTCCTGTCATAAATATACCCCCTGCCTGACAGCATGTAATGTGACCTGAACCACACATGCACAGCTCAGACCACATTTACGGTCCGCCCTCTGTGCCGTAGTGATGTGACTTCCATTCACATACATGGGAGTGATGTCACCCTGGCCCGGCCATTCAAGTGGCCGAAGATACAAGACACGGACAAAGGACCGGGGGAACACGGAAGCACCGGGGAGCCATGACAGCACAGCGCTTGAGGGTTTCATTTGTCGGTAATACTGTCATAATGTGCTAGTATGCAGTGCATTCTAGTACATTATGACTAATACCTGCAGGGGGGCACATTTCTTTACTTCGCTCACTAACTTTACTACCACTTTAAGCCACATTAATGACAGTACAAAACAAAGCCATCTGAAGTTGAACATTCCAGTAAAAAATTGGAAATCACAATTTCAAGTGGGAGCGATAGGTTGTGTGCTTTTTTACATTGAGAGGCTTATCATGTTGGAGAAATTTGTCTTGAGATAAAGTAAAGGAATTGAAGTCAGCCTTCTAATTCTGAAGTTATGGGATTGCCTTCTTTGGTTATGATTCCCATTTGCAGTAGCAGAGATTCCTCTTCTGAGAATGTGTTAAAAGCATTGAATCTATGTGAATATGGGACCTTGTGGAAAAGCCCCTCTATATTTCAGGTAGATTTAATGCTAATTATTTTTGAATATTTGCTGATGAAATGTTTGTGAATATTTGCATAGAATGACCCATGATTTGAAGGTTAGATGTTTCCCTGGCCTTTGCATAAGTTTTTCTTTAACATCATGGAAGTGCAATTTAACTATTATATCCTTTTCCGAAGCATCAAAACTTACAGATATCAGGGCCCTGGGCCTGATCCACTTCAAGACAGTGTTCTAGTATATCAGTTATCATCTCTTTCAAGAAAGGTTT